>NC_092236.1:7454517-7489517 GCF_036320965.1 Panulirus ornatus | reverse complement strand
GTGCGGGGCCCTCATGAGTGCATGGAGGCAAAAGGAAAATTGTTAACGATGAACCTGCAGCTGGAGATGTTATCAGGCGCCTCTCATCACCAGCGCGTCGACGGTGGACGAGGGAAGACCTAGCTCTCAGCTCTCTTGTGTTCGCTCTCGGTGAAGCCCAACTTTGGAGGGCGAGTTTTCGGCTGTTTCTTGAAGAATGCGAATCTCTTCCTTGATCTAAAGTTCCTCATGCTATAAGCGTTAGGGGAAGCTGTAGATGGAGCAAGCAGTACGAAGCTGTACGTGTTGCCTGTAGGCTCAGCAAACCTGCGAGAGCCAATCTACTGAAAATTACACTTTCTGGTCTGCAAGAGAGTCTGGTGTGACGAGAAGCGATCCACAGCCTCTGAAGAATGCCAGAAGGGGTTTGTCGAAGCAAAAATATTCAGAATCAAGACGAAGACACGACAAGTCTTATCCCTTCTGTGATACCAGGGTCGTATTGACTCAGAGAGCAACAACGTCTGGTGGATTAGAGACATGTAATCAGTTTCTGGCTAGTGATGGGCACCATGTACTCGGCCTTGGCTTATGGGGACTCCAATCACACAGGAAATTCTTCCACGACCACTTCATAATCTAAGTGTAAGTGCCTATTTTTCCAGAGTGTGGTTACTCTGATTGTGCTAAACTTCATGACCGCACTTGAACTTCCGTCTCTAAACCTTCCACTGATATCAAAAGAGAAAGAGAGAGAAAAATAAACGGCCGTCCGGGTTCGAGCGCATAGGTTCGAAACCTGGTTACGGCTTTCGGTCCAAAGTCAACCCATCTGTTCATCCTCTTTTAAGGGTTGGTCGATAACATGGATACCTGGTTTAGGCTAGGGTATATATATATATATATATATATATATATATATATATATAGAGAGAGAGAGAGAGAGAGAGAGAGAGAGAGAGAGAGAGAGAGAGAGAGAGAGAGAGGAGAGATTCCCCTCTATCTCGACCGTCGATGTGTCTGGGCGGCGGCAACAGCGAAAAGATTTTCGAGCTCTTATGCTCATTCAGGGGGCTCTGGCCACCCGGGGATGTATCACTGTCACTGGCCAAAGAAGAGCACCCTCTCTCTCTCCCCACCTTACCTCCACCACCACACCCCGGCCATTATTCCTCCGCTCGCCGGAAGAAGAGGCAGAAACGACTCGGCCTATTGGCACCACTCCTGGTTTCTGACCTGCCACTCCCAACATTTTCCTGCGGATATATGGGCTCCAATTCCGCTTGTTTCGTATAGAAGATACACCGACCGACCCACCTACCCACTCCCTCCCAGACTGATAGGAGAAGAGAACCAGAAGTTACTCAAGGCCTTCCACGCCTCAGTACCTATGAGCAGACGGAAGGGGGGAAAAATAAAAAAAAAAAGGTTACGACATTGTTATTTAACATCGTAAAGAAACCTTGTCACGCAGAAGAGAGAGGAGACTCTGGACCCCTCATCCGACATAGCCAAAGTCCGACATACCTGTGGGAAAACACTGACATGACATACCTGAAGGGAGTTTAATTCACTTGTTCGTCAGTTACCCCGTCGCCGATTAATTCCAGGAGACCTGCAATCATCATTATCGGCGTGGTGGTGGCGTGACTCCAGCAGATGATCGGACATGCAATTAGTGTGCAACCAATTTGTCTCTGGCCTTCCTGAACGGGGCAGCCAACCTCGCACGGGGGGACCGCCACGCTCAGAGATAAACATCCCATTTTTAAGTCTTCATATTTTTTTTTTCCTTATACTAGTCTTAGTTTCTTCCCTCCCTGTGTTTAGTTTCAGCCCGATGATCGCAGTGGTACGACCCTGAAGTACGATGGCTGGGTCTTTAATCTGACCTTTATGGGTCAAGGGTCAAGTAAGAAGCTAAAAAAAAAAGTCATCGCACGTATCTAAAAGGTCGTATCGTCGTGCTCAATGGTCGTGGTGTCGTTGTTCAGTGGTCGTACCGTCGTGGTCAAGGGTCGTGGTGTCGTTGTTCAGTGGTCGTATCGTCGTGCTCAATGGTCGTGGTGTCGTTGTTCAGTGGTCGTACCGTCGTGCTCAAGGGTCGTGGTGTCGTTCAGTGGTCGTAAAGTCGTGCTCAAGGGTCGTAGTGTCGTGTTCATTAGTCGTACCGTCGTACATAAGGGGTAAAAAAAAGAGTAGAAAATGTGATGTAGATCCTATTCGAGTAACGACATGTTAGAAGAAATATATTCAAGTGAAGCTATGTCGCTAAAATGCTGATGATTCGATTCGCGGAGGCACAGAGCAACACAGTGCTGTACCTGCAGTGACCGCAGAAAACTGGGTACCCAAGTCAACGCTGGACTACCGAAACGAGGAACATCGAGGGAACGAAACAGGAGATGAAGGAAATGTCGTTTAGTAGCCTTCAGCTGACAGTTTATACAGGTATAATGTAGGAAGTATGCTCATTAAACCACCACCAAGACATTCCCGAAAATGGGAAGACTATATTACCAAACACCAGCATATTCCTCTCCTCTTTCACCGTCCGTTCACAGTGAGAAAGAAAAAGATCTTAAGAAACTCGCGAACCTCTGAACCACTGAACCGCTGAACGCTTAGCCATAACACAGGCGGTCCAGAGGACACTCAGACACCAATGGACCAGTTGAGGGCCACTCTCACCTTAACAGGTCACAGGTCACAGGGCTGAGCTAAACCATCTAACCTTCCCGCACAAGACGACAGACGTGAATATTTCAAAGAATTTTCATCCAATACGAACCTCTTGGCCAGGTTCTAGGAGCAGTAAATATGGTGAGGAAATGGCGCAGAAGAGACTGAGGAAGTTGATGGAAGTATGTGACAAGGAGAGTGAGGTGGTGGAAGCTGTTGGTTATAGGATGAGCAGCTCCGTTTATTGCTTGGTAGGTGACCTTTATACCCTTACCTACGGACACCTTTCCTTATGTGTCCTCAGAGGGATGAATGTCTTTTTTAAATGATTCATCAAAAAAGTGTTTGTAGTGCGAGAAATTCACAGTGGAATGGATGAAGAGAGACCAATGAAAATAAAGGGAAACAAAGCCTATAGATAGGTGATATACGATATTAGTGATATAGAGAGATAAAGAAGTAAAGAAAAAGGAGATATCTGAATGCAGGAGGCCAGAAGGGTAGTAAGAAATTACGAAAACGTAGATGAGGAAGCGAACAAACCTTCGTGGAACAAGGAAGGCAAATAATATATATATGAAATGGAACTGAGAAATTATAAAGATGACATAAGATATTTGATGGGAAAATGTAAAAGATGTGAATTAACACATGTCAAAATGAAGGATAGACTATGGAAATGATATGTTATCATTCAGTCAGTGTCCAGAAACGCAGGCGAGGCACAGGCGCCGATAGTGAATATTGATAAAGGTCAGAGAGTTAACGTGTGTGTCTGGGTAGAGAGAGAATGAAGCGATTAAGCGCGATAGGTATCGTGGAGTGGACCGAGAAACATACCAGGCTCAAGAAAGACAATCAGGTACTTCAACAACTCTCACCCCGCAGACTTTCTCACTCGATCCTTTAAGCTTATCTTTAACCTCCTCACTCCTCGTACTCTTTCATCCCACTCATGGATATGGGAGGAACAATCAAAAGCAAAGGATACATGAGGTTCGAAGTAGAAGTACTGGGAGATTAAGAACATTCGGGACGAGAGGTTAGAATGATCTGAATAACAAAAGAAAATCAAGTGAGGTATATCTAATACTGTTCAAAAATTAAGGGGTATGTAAAGACTGTAGGTGAACTGTTAGACAGTGGAAGAGGGACGAATTGACCTGACATAATCCCAGGAAAGACCATGATCTCCTCTCCTACCGTGAGAGTGTAACGTAGCCCATCAGTTCCTCTTAATATGATGGTAAAGATGCATAACTCTGCAGACGAAGCCTGAGGCATTAGGAGACTCATTACAGTGTCACTGTAAGGCTGACCTCCCCCAGCAGCAGGCCTCCTTCTCATAAAACCCGAATATGAGGGTCCAGACGAAGGAGGAGGAGGAGGAGGAGGTTCCTCACGGCCGTGCGTAGGCCTACCAGGAGCAGCTAGCGTGACTCCTACAGGAAGTTCGTGATGGAAGGCCTAAGGATTTGCTGGCCAAACACAGACATTACTTAGTCAGCTTGAGTTCAGTCACTGGAGTTTAGGGTCTATCACTTCCGCCTTGAATAAATCCAGTAGATGATACAAAGCATCTGTTCAGCAGAATACATCTTACTGTATGACTTGTAGCCAAGGACTCTTTGACCGTTCTTGAGCTCCCTGTTGGAAAACAGATGCGAAGAAATATAAAACTCCACAGAAGCAAGTGGAAAATGACGGCCTTATGGCTACGTGAACGGGGACCATCCCTATATTTTTCCCTCAGTTCCGCCACCAAAGTTTGATGGATTGGACCTAGATTGAGTCCTACCCGTGGGTGGATTGCAAGTGGATAGGGTGATCGCGTGGATTGAATACGGTAGTTGGTTGCTAATTCTTGGCGGTGGCTTGGTGAGGGCAGTGCTACCAGGAACTGTGGAGGACGTGTTGGAACTCCTGCATTTGGGGGACGTTTTTGTGACATTCATGCTTGTTCGCTGATGTTCCTTGTCTCCTTGTCTTGTTATAACGTAGAACAAGGTGGTAGAGAGAGAGAGAGAGAGAGAGAGAGAGAGAGAGAGAGAGAGAGAGAGAGATGGGGGGGAGAGAAGTAGTAATAGTAGTAGGAAGAACTGGCATATAACTACGACTAAATAGGCCAATTCTCTCGAGCACTCGTTGTACCATTTGTATGATTACCACGTCCAACACCCCCTCGGATCATTGCTCTTGGTCTCGTCCTGCAACGCATGATAGATACTGCAGTACACCCACCCGTATGTTTACCCACAGACTCACCCCATCGACGGTATGTGGCCACTGAAACCATCTGTAGGGTACCCTGCTGGAGTGTAAGTGTCGCGATGAGGGCCAACATCACCTTCCTCACTTAGGAACCCAATTTTACCTCCTGACATCTGCTGACGCTGCTTTTTTTTCCCCAGCAATTTACCGTCAGTGTGTTCCTCCACCCCTTACAGCTAGGTCCTGAAAGCTCTGCGCCAATAGCAGATGTAGGAGTTCTCCTGTTCTCACGTATCCTAACATCCCTCACATCCTCCTAGCCTTTCACATCCCTGACACCCTCCTATCCTTTCTTATCCCTGCCACCCTCTTAGTCTTTCACCTGTCACAACATCCCTGACGTAACCCAAGTGACTTCCACCTAGCCCATCATCCCTGACACACGCCCATCCACTCTCCCACTTATTCTACTATCCCTAACATTCCCACTAGGCCCTCCTCCTCCTCCTTCCACCCTCCAAGCGAGGACCTTCTCGAGTGAAGCTCACGTCTCATCTCCGACGCTATATCTTCGGCACATTGTTCGGGTGCCATATTGAAATTGCTCCCCCTTTTCATTGCCCGCTGTTGATGGATTGGGTCCTCCTCGAGAGGGACGTGGCGACTCCCCTGGTGGTAGATGGTGGCAGGAGTGTGGTACATGGTGGTGAGGGGCACCCCATAGGATGGCACGTTGGTAACTTTAGTGTGGTGGCGATGGAAGCGTGGTGGTGGTGGTGGAAGTGTGTTAAAGTTCTTATGGTCGTATGTGGCAGGTAAGTGTGATCATGGATTGGTTGTGGTAGTATGAAGTAGGGAATACGGGAACGTTAGGGTGATATTGTAAGGATCGAAGGTTGGCAACAGCAGCATGAGGTGGTTAGTGTGATGTATTACGATGGCTGTAGTATAAGGCGGAGTCAGCAGTCCTTCTAGTGTGAATATGGTAGCGTCACCATAGTGTGATCGTGATATCAAGTTCATATTACGATAGTCTGATGATGGTTTGGTGTTTATATCACTCTGATAGCGACAGTATGATATGATTAGGGTCATGTGATATATGATGCTATTACAGTGTGAATAAAAGAAGTGTGATTACGTTGTTTTAGAAGTATGACGTAAACGAGAGGACAGTTAGGTGAGAAGTGATGTTCTCATACATTAGTGTGACTTAAAAGCCAAATGTGATGGCGGTGTTGTGATGGTATTAGTGTGACAGTGGACCTACAATGATGGCAGTGTGATGACGACATTAGTGTTGAAGTGGGTATGTGATGAGGATAGTGTGGTGACACGTATGGCAGAGTGAGGCGAGGAGTGTAACATCCATACCACGTTGGTGGCAGTGGAACGCCTGGTGAGTGACCAAAACACGCTAGAATTTTTAACACACAACGGCGGAAGTTTCGATCTTGGACATAGAATGAATAGAAGCTAACATAAGGCATCTTACGTCGTCAACAGGAGCATTTGATGACAGTGTAGTAAACTTAAAACTGTCGTCCTTTACTTAGAACCAGAGAATGTGGCAAATCGCCAGATAATTCACGCCGCAAACTATGTGATTATGATCCAGGTGCTTTGACTGTCTTTCGGAACCACTTGCCTCATATTGGACTAGAATTCGGGCCGGTGATTGGTCAGGAGGTTGTCCTTTAAGCCAATACCTCGAGTGCAAAAGCGAAACCACAGGGGCGCGAGCAGTTTCCCACCCGTACGTCTGGGGTAAAGGCGCGCCACACGATTGTGTATTTCTGATGACCCAGACTAGGGGAGGCGTGGGCTGCGTCGGATGTGGCCTGCAACAGTGATTGTGCTACGGTGAAATAAAGACGGAAATGCAGTAGACAAATGTTGCAGCAGGGACATAAGTAAGTGACATTAGAGTTGGTCACCAGTAATCTATCGTTTGGGAACCTCAAAGGAGGTGGTATGATTGTTGTGATTTCAATGTGAGCGAAAATAAAGTTCTTTCAACTTTTGGTATGTAAATATGAACGCTTTAGATCCATACAGACGTCACTGTTGCTCTCGCCTTTCTGCAGATGGTAGGTGCATGATAACGGAAGGGTTGTGGGTTATTACACTACACAGGCATTGTGCTAATCCTAGTTTACTTTTACTTCTCAGTGACCCGCGAGTCTGCATGCCCCAGACATGGAACCATATGGTGGCTCGAGGACCCAAGTACCACCCAACACCAGCCACACCCTCGCCAGGTGAAGCGTGTACGTCTCCTGCCATTCAAAACACTGCCTTTCTGGGACTCGATCTCAAGACCTTGAAAACTCTGAGGTAAGTCTTTTACATTAGTCACGAGACGATGCATAAACTATTTCATTCATGAGGGTCGCATTCATATCTTTTAAGTCATATGTGGTTTCTGGGGTTATCACCATCTCAAATTATCGTTATTATAATGACATAGGTCATGTTATGGAGGCGAATATAAGATGCAACAGTTACAGTTTTTTGATATATCTAACTGGTCGTGGTGGCAAATAGTCGTAACGACTAACGGTGTTTACGACAATGACTTTTGCCCCGGCGACGGCGTGTGTGAGTGGGGTGATGACTGTGACGACGAAGATTGTGATGTTGATGGTTGTGACAAGATAACTAGGGGTGACTGTGATGGCCTGTTGATGTGTTGGTTGTTTTGATGAGGGATGTATTTACTGTGGTACCTTGAAGATGACTGTGTCATCTATGGTACAGTGATGATGGCTGTGTCCAGCTTGTTATCTCTTGATGATGGCTATGTCACCCCTCGTACCTTGACAGAGAGTGTGGGTGGGTGGGAGGTAAAGCGGTAGCATATGATATGCTGGTGTGTAAAGTAAGATGAAAAAGTGGAGATAGAGAGGGTGGTAAGGGCTGAACACGTAAAGTGACATGATGAGGTTATGAGGAGGAATTGAGTGGTGTGGTGTATGGCTCCGTGCGAGGTGGTGGGGTAACAGGTTGAACATTATGAGAGAGTGTAGGGCAGATGTGAAGATGATGCTGAGCCGTTGCGAGGGGAAGTGGCTGAGGAAGGCTGGATTAGATACCAGACTGATATCACACGCGCCCACGCCCACATCATCAGAGCAATGTGCCGTTCCACTTGTGACCACGCCACCTAAGTGGTACCGTGTGTGCTCACGCTGATGAAGTGGCACCACATGTGCCCACGCCACCTAATCGGCACCATATGCTCCCATGCCACCTAAGTGGGACCATATGCTTCCACGCCACCTAAGTGGCGCCACGTGTTCTTACGCCACCAGAGTGGCACCACGCGTGTTCACGCCCCTAGATTAGCACAACATGTGCCCAGGTCACTAGACTAGCACCACACATGCCCACGCCACCAGAGCACCTTCCCCTGCACCTCAGCTGACCCCTATGACGTTCGCCCTACCCCTGGCACCCGTGTCCTCCCACCACCACCATCACGATGCACCGACAAATGGAAATTACACGGAAACTAAAAGAGAAAAAAAAGAAATATCCAAAAATAAAGGAATGCTCCTTTATCTCAATTTTCTTTAAGGAAGCCTAGGGAAAAACACACCTATAAGGGTCAATAGTCTTCATCAGACTTGGTAATAAAAACAGAGTTTCTCATCCAGCCTTCCTCACGACGTCACATGACCAAGATGAACGCAGCAAGCCTGCCCCGACTCCCCACCAGCGGCACTCGAGCGTGTAATAAGCCAACACAGACTGGCCTCACTGTTCTCTACATGTAGTATAGGAAAGAAGGTGAAAAAAAAAAAGATATATATATATATATAATCCTCAAAGCGGTCTTGTATGAAATGGATACATGATGGTAGACAGAAAGCCCGCGAGACGATTACACAAGGAGATTATTATAACAAGGAAATTAACTGTGGCTGTCATCCAAGAGGGATTTAGGATCAGATCCCCTGGGGGCTGGCTGGCTGGCCCGGAGCCTCGACCCGCTCGCTACCCCCAGCTCTGGCGACCCCGTCACCCAGCGTTCATTAGGTCTTACCACTGGCAAAGGTTAATGACTGGAAAGAATTATGTTGATGATTACGTGGTTATAATGATGATAATCATGATGATGATATGAATAGTGATAATGATGATTGCAATGATTTGAATAATGATGTTAGTAGAAGTAACGATAATGGCATTGATAGAAATCAAAATGTTAGGTTTGATAATGTTGATAATACAGTGGTGAAAATTGAAGTGATGCTAACTGTGAATACAAAAAAATATTATTATTATTGTTATTATTATTATTGTTATTATTATTATTTTTTTTTTTTTTTTTTTTTTTTTTTTTTTTTTTTTATACTTTGTCGCTGTCTCCCGCGTTTGCGAGGTAGCGCGAGGAAACAGACGAAAGAAATGGCCCAACCCCCATACACACGTACATACACACGTCCACACACGCAAATATACATACCTACACAGCTTTCCATGGTTTACCCCAGACGCTTCACATGCCTTGATTCAATCCACTGACAGCACGTCAACCCCTGTATACCACATCGCTCCAATTCACTCTATTCCTTGCCCTCCTTTCACCCTCCTGCATGTTCAGGCCCCGATCACACAAAATCTTTTTCACTCCATCTTTCCACCTCCAATTTGGTCTCCCTCTTCTCCTCGTTCCCTCCACCTCCGACACATATATCCTCTTGGTCAATCTTTCCTCACTCATTCTCTCCATGTGCCCAAACCAT
The DNA here is from genome assembly GCF_036320965.1 of Panulirus ornatus. Classification (NCBI taxonomy): domain Eukaryota; kingdom Metazoa; phylum Arthropoda; class Malacostraca; order Decapoda; family Palinuridae; genus Panulirus; species Panulirus ornatus. The sequence goes on along the minus strand of NC_092236.1, from coordinate 7,479,894 downwards.
TTCAAAACACCCTCTTCTGCTCTCTCAACCACGCTCTTTTTATTTCCACACATCTCTCTTACCCTTACGTTACTTACTCGATCAAACCACCTCACACCACACATTGTCCTCAAACATCTCATTTCCAGCACATCCATCCTCCTGCGCACAACTCTATCCATAGCCCACGCCTCGCAACCATACAACATTGTTGGAACCACTATTCCTTCAAACATACCCATTTTTGCTTTCCGAGATAATGTTCTCGACTTCCACACATTTTTCAAGGCTCCCAAAATTTTCGCCCCCTCCCCCACCCTATGATCCACTTCCGCTTCCATGGTTCCATCCGCTGACAGATCCACTCCCAGATATCTAAAACACTTCACTTCCTCCAGTTTTTCTCCATTCAAACTCACCTCCCAATTGACTTGACCCTCAACCCTACTGTACCTAATAACCTTGCTCTTATTCACATTTACTCTTAACTTTCTTCTTCCACACACTTTACCAAACTCAGTCACCAGCTTCTGCAGTTTCTCACATGAATCAGCCACCAGCGCTGTATCATCAGCGAACAACAACTGACTCACTTCCCAAGCTCTCTCATCCCCAACAGACTTCATACTTGCCCCTCTTTCCAGGACTCTTGCATTTACCTCCCTAACAACCCCATCCATAAACAAATTAAACAACCATGGAGACATCACACACCCCTGCCGCAAACCTACATTCACTGAGAACCAATCACTTTCCTCTCTTCCTACACGTACACATGCCTTACATCCTCGATAAAAACTTTTCACTGCTTCTAACAACTTGCCTCCCACACCATATATTCTTAATACCTTCCACAGAGCATCTCTATCAACTCTATCATATGCCTTCTCCAGATCCATAAATGCTACATACAAATCCATTTGCTTTTCTAAGTATTTCTCACATACATTCTTCAAAGCAAACACCTGATCCACACATCCTCTACCACTTCTGAAACCGCACTGCTCTTCCCCAATCTGATGCTCTGTACATGCCTTCACCCTCTCAATCAATACCCTCCCATATAGTTTACCAGGAATACTCAACAAACTTATACCTCTGTAATTTGAGCACTCACTCTTATCCCCTTTGCCTTTGTACAATGGCACTATGCACGCATTCCGCCATTGGTACTACATTGGTAGTAGTAGTAGGATTATTATCATCATTATTATTATTATTATCATTATCATTACTATTATTATTATCATTATCATTATTATTGGTAGTAGTATGGAAGAGAAAGGTGTGTTAAGGAGGCACAGACCGATTGAAACATCTGACCAGGGTGTACGAAAATGGCACGTACATATTGAGAGCATGGGAGAGGAAAGACTGATCGAGTGTCAGATGTGAAGAGAGAAAAAGTGAGAGGGGAAACACAGGGAGATGAAAAAAATACTGAAGGAGGCTCTGAAGTTTTTGGAATCTGGGCATTCAGGAGGGTGAGAGGCTTGCATGGGATAAGATGTATTGGATCGACGTCGCATACAGAGGGCGACGTGCTATCAGTGGATTGAATCTAGGCATATGAAGAAACCAAAGTAAACCATTGATATGGTTGGTTTGGAGGCATGACTGTGGATGGTATACTGTGACTTAGTACACGTTTGTTCTGATGCCGAGTCGCTAAAGCTTTAGATGCAGTTGTGCATAAAAACATTATCACTGGTATTGGTCGTAGTAACAGTAATGTCGTTGTAGTAACAATAGTAGTAGTAGAAGTAATATCGTTATCATTAACATCGTTTTTCTATTAAATTTGATATTTATCAATTCTTCTCGATCTGTTATTTCTGTCATCTTTACCATTATCACTGTTACTAAGATAAATGATAACGATAGCCTTACTAGGAAGACTGGAAATGCTGCAGTGAACATGAACACGTAAATCAGACTATGTTGCAGAGGCGAGATGGTGAAAAGACCTTTAGGTAAGGTGGGGCAGCTGGGTGTCACGTTCTGAGGCGAAAGTGATGTTGTTAAGATAGCGTAATTCCTCTTGCAACAGCTCGGCTCTCCACACACACACACACACACACACACCTCTGATCAGGGTTTACATAACCATGACGGGCAGGTCACCATGTGTCCCGACCCCGAAGGTATAGATACAGGAGGAAGGGGAGAGAGAGAGAGACCCGAGCAGCCGGAGGGTGCCAAAGAAAAACATAGCTCACCTTGAGCAGGCAGTGAAAATTTCAGGATTTAACAGCGACGATAATTGGATGCAGAAGAAGATGGCGGGGGTGATAGTGGTGACGGCTTTGTGAGCAAAGGGGCAGAGAGTAAAGTGATCTGTAGATAAGAATGGGAAAGATGAGAAAAGGGGAAAAAATCATAATGTTTGTTGCCCCTAATCCAGTAGCACAGAGAGAGAGAGAGACGCATGTAGTAGCCTCGTCTCATGATGCTGGTCTCCAGCGGAATAAGAGCTCTGCTTGTAAGACGATAACGACCAGTTGTTAATATTTAACGATGCATAACAGTATGAACGGACACCCCACCAGGTTGAAGCTCACGACCACATCGCTTTTACGCCCTCACTCCTACCCCTCTTCTTCCTCCTCCTCCTCCTCCCTCCTACCCTCCAACAAACACATTGCCCACACCTTCTCTCTCTCTCTCCCTCCCTCACCTCCACCTCACTCACCCCCAACCTCCGTCTTGCCTCCCTTCAAGAACCTGCTCCTTTCCCTTTTCCGTGACTTACGGGGAGTGGCCGACGCTAGCCATGTACGAACACCCGACGTGATGGTCCACATAGATGTTATCTGGGCTGATGGTGGACATGCGCAGGGACGGACGGGAATGGGTAAGAGGAAGGGCTGGGAGAGAGATAGTACGAGAATCTTAAGGAATAAAGATACAGAGAAACATGAACAAGTGAAGAAGCGAGACAACAAGAACATTGTAGAAAAAGAGAGATGTATCTACGAGTCCTTGCGGCGAGGTATTTCCCTGAAGCAGGATCAGAGCCTAGTGCTCACTGCAGAGAGAGAGAGAGAGAGGAGGGAGGAAAAATCATCCTTGACTTGCGCTGTCGTTTCGCGTATAATTTCTCTGCACGTGAGCAGTTCATCTTTCAACGTCGAAAGGAGTACGTTAACTTCCTCTGTATTCAGTTGTCTTCTGGCGCACGTAAGAGTTGATGACCACTTGATTACAGGGATTAGTTGTCAATTTGTGTAAGTCGTTACGATCCTCAGTTTTCACTGGTGTGCTCCGGTATCTACGGGAAGGATGTAGAAGTGTTTTACTAACACGTGAAGGTTTTACTGACGTGTAAGTACCTTACTTACATGTGAGCTCCGTGCTGTAAGGCTATTTGCCTCCCATGATGCAATGGATACTCGCATCACAAGCTGTAAGCTAAATAACACCAGTGCTCTCCAGCCAGGCATGTTATGAATGGTTACACCATCGCGAAACACTTGCATCGACCACAGTGGAATACGTAAGCATGTTCTTATGTGTGTTTATTGATGTGCGTGAAATACGTACGCATGTGCGGGTGCATGTATACAAGGTTTTATGTGTGTTCACGTATGTATATGTGTGGTGTTCTTCACTGCGTCGGATACATTATCATAAATACTGATAAGGAATATCACAAAGGTCTGTTTACTCGTATTACCAACTATACCTGGTGGTTTCTGAAGGTTGAGTTACACCCGCTCAGTGTGTGTTCGAATTGCCTCATCGTTCTAGGAGATGCTTCAGAGATAGTGAGGGAAGGATTGACTCTGAAGTTTGTCAATTATCAAGATGTTATAAGCAGTGTTAATTTCCCAGAAGTCAGTAATGAAAATCCTATCGTTTCACACAGTCTTACCATATAAGTTGCGTCATGTAAAACTCACAATATTCTTGGCGATGGGTCGGTAAAGCTTCGAACTGGAGTTCCGAACTGATTCACCCCAACAGGGATAAGGATCTACATACAGTTTCAGACTAAATGAAAGATTGTATTCCCCAGAATCTCAGTTGTTCCATCTGATTACTTTTCCTTTTTTCATATAAAAAATTAAATCTCGTGAACTTAATACAAAGAGAATCCTTTTCTACCATCATTTAATTTTAACACTGTGTAAGGGGAGGCCTCCATGTTTCCTGCCTATACAAATTCCAGTCATTTTTTCATTTTTAATTCTTTATGTTGAGATGAAACAGAGTTTTGCAGTATCTGTCTTCACCTTATGACCACGACTTCACGACCTCTGGGTATGATGACCCTCCTACCTTTGACCTGACCCCTTACGGGTCAAGTCAGAGGTTTAGGCCATCATGCACTTGGTTCTTATCGTCATGCTCGAGGATCGAACCGTTGTGTACGAGGGGTTAAGGAACCCATTCTTTCCTCACCGATACCAGTTGGAGCCTCGTCTGTTGCATCTGTTGCCTCGCATTATTTAATGGTCACATTTTCTTTTTCATTATGATGCTGATACTTACTCTGGTTTCCAACTGTCGTATGAGATGTCTCCACAAAATTTGTCTCTACCCCAAAGTTGATATTTTATTTAGTCTTTTCCCAAAATTCCATCTTTGACATGGTAAATAATCCACTTCTATTTGCCCAATTTTCGTCTCGGGTGTCCAGACAACCAGCAGTCCTCAAATTGTTGCAAAGGCATATTTGATAACATTGACACAGTTCCAAATAGAAATAATCTTTCCCAGTCGAAAATCACCGAATATTTCTTTTCATCGCTTCACTGCCACATATTATGTTGTCTTCGAGGTGGATTGTACCGCAAGAACATATTTGGATTATGAGACCATAATTTTGAGTCTTGAGAGATGTTTGTTCAATATATGGGACAGTTTCATGTGTTAAATTCGTGGATAAGATTTCACTCAAGAATTACAACTGAGTGATACTAAATTTTAAGACTCTTAAGGTCATAGAAATGTTCATAGATTTCAAAATACTTGGATCGATCCCCTTTGACAGAGCATAAACACATCGGAGTATATGTCCATGTGTGTATCTCTCTCCAAGTGCTGAAATCGCCTCCTGGAGCGCTTGCAGCGGCGCTTGCCTGAGTGCTTGAAAGGACCTGGCTCTTCCTTGAGTCAGAGAGGGCAGCACACACGAGTCACTCTGCTAATGAGTGTCCATTAAGGAGACGAGAACCGCAGCTTGAGACACAGGAGAATGTTGAAAACTCATGAGCTCGTCTGAGTAATCGGTGAGTGATGATGATGATAGTGACTTACATGACGAAAATGATGATTACGGTGAAAATGAGAATACGATTGATCATAATAACTTTAAAGATTGTGGCGGTGATAAGAACATAGTGATTTGAATAACAGGACGATAAGAACGTGAAGGAATTTGATAACACTGGTAAGGTTGATGGTGAAGATGAGAGGGACAAAGGCATTCATGATTGTACTTACGATGAAACTGATAACAGTCAGGGCATCAGTGACTGCGAGATTAAAAAGCTTCGAGTCCAGTGCAGATGAATGCTGATGATGAGAGAAGGAGATACGTATGTCATTTTTTTATGGCTCATGAAAACTTGTCTTGGAATGTCGCATTTGATCCCATTTGCCACCTCGGGTATATCAGCTGTGTCTCCCCCCCAGAGCGTCTGTCCTTATCCTGATACCTGACACTTGGTTACCATGATCACATGATAACCATGGATGATCATGGACACTGATCATGACGACGCTGAGGGCAACGTTGCCATTCATGACGACACAGGGCGAGGGGGTTGTGTTGATAGCGATCATGACGAAATTCATGAAACTCGTGTCGATGTGGGCGACCGGGTATTTCATCTTGAGGCATCGAAGCCTCGCCAAAGCTAAACCTTATGAAAACTCTGAGTTTTTCTTTCTTTCGATCATTCCCGTAACGTAAAGTCATTCAAAATGCCCGAGAGTATAAAAAGTCGTCGACCCATCTGACGATGACACGAAGCCAGGAAAGTAAACGAGTACTTTGAGTTTGATGACACGACGCATGGAAAGTAAACGAGTACTTTGAGTTTAATGACACGACGCTTGGAAAGTAAACGAGTACTTTGAGTTTAATGAAACGACGCTAGGAAAGTAAACGAGTACTTTGAGTTTAATGACACGACGCCAGGAAAGTAAACGAGTACTTTGATAACACGACCCAAAGGAAAGTAAACGAGTACTTTGAGTTTAATGACACGACGCCTGGAAAGTAAACGAGTACTTTGATAACACGACGCATGGAAAGTAAACGAATACTTTGAGTTTAATGACACGACGCCAGGAAAGTAAACGAGTACTTTTGAGTTTAATGACACGACGCCAGGAAAGTAAACGAGTATTTTGAGTTTGATGACACGACGCCTGGAAAGTAAACGAGTACTTTTGAGTTTAATGACACGACGCCAGGAAAGTAAACGAATACTTTGAGTTTGATGACACGACGCCAGGAAAGTAAACGAGTACTTTGAGTTTAATGACACGACGCCAGGAAAGTAAACGAGTACTTTGAGTTTCATGACACGACGCCAGGAAAGTAAACGAATACTTTGAGTTTGATGACACGAAGCCAGGAAAGTAAACGAGTACTTTGAGTTTGATGACACGACGCCTGGAAAGTAAACGAGTACTTTGAGTTTGATGACACGACGCCTGGAAAGTAAACGAGTACTTTGAGTTTGATGACACGAAGCCAGGAAAGTAAACGAGTACTTTGAGTTTATGACATGATGACACGACGCCTGGAAAGTAAACGAGTACTTTGAGTTTGATGACACGACGCCAGGAAAGTAAACGAGTACTTTGAGTTTGAAATACTTTGAGTTTGAATCTTCTAAAAGACAGAAAAGAAAAAAGAAGAAAAAGACAGACGTTGGTGGCAATATTTTAACTGGGCGGGTGATCTCTTGACCTCCCCAGCCACCGGTCACGCAACTCGCATTTGCAGCTGATGGTCCGGGCTCATCCCAGCCAGTAATCTCTCTCTCTCTCTCTCTCTCTCTCTCTCTCTCTCTCTCTCTCTCTCTCTCTCTCTCTCTCTCTCTCTCTAACTAGACCGGCCCACATCCACGCAAACCCAACATTTGCATAATTTTCGTCTTTATCGATAGTATTACCTGATGATTGTTTTTGTTTTTCTTTCGTTCCTAAAGCAATCTGATCGCTGATGACAATAGTATTTAATTATATCAGTGAAGATCTTATCATTTACATGTAAAATTACTTTGATACAATACGCGGCAAATTGATCGAATGACATTATTTTTCCACACTTGTGATTTCATCAGATTACAGTGATATGTCTTATATTATCGATGTAATTGCTGCGGACAATGGATTATTGACCATCTGGGAACATACCTGCCATCTAGCGGGGGTAAAATCCTGAAGAAAACGTGACGCCAGCGACGCCAACACGGTCAACAGATGGCAGCACCTATCGGGTGGCGCGCGCCGAAGCTTAAGAAACTTTTATCTAGTGCGCGAGAAGAATGACTAGCTAGGAGTATGTTAGTCGGTTAGTGAAGGACTAGACAAATCTTAGATCTAAGATCTAATCTAAGATTAAATTTCTAAATCAAGGTAGCTAAACGGCGTTTTTTTCCCCTTCGTCGACCTAGAGGGAAATGCGAGGTTTAATTCGTCTAAGACACATAGATTCTAAACGACGAAATATAAACGTGAAATTAAGAGTACTAATGTGCGTGTGTGTGTGTGAGAGAGAGAGAGAGAGAGAGAGAGAGAGAGAGAGAGACGGATGAATGCGAAAGTATGTTTCTACAAGTTGTTTGCTGGAAGTAGGTAGTGATGGAACATGCGAACATACATGGAGAAAGTGGTCGAGGGACGTGGGATATATATATGGGAGAGATGATGATGCCTGGGCCATGGTGCATGGGAGTCGTATAGAACCATATGATCAATAAGGAAACATGGAAGTAAAGATGAGGCATGGGAGTCATGTTCAAACATTGGGAAATCATGATGGAACATGGGGGTCGTAATGGTACATGGGAGAGTCATAATGGAACATGGGGGTCGTAATGGTACATGGGAGAGTCATAATGGAACATGGGGGTCGTAATGATACATGAGAAAGTCATAATGGAACATGGAAGAAGAGTCATGATGGAACACTGGAAGATCGTAATGGAACACTGGAGTCATGTTGGAACATCGAGAAGACGTGATGGAAAATAGTAAAGTCATGATGGAACCAAGGAGAGTCATAATGGAAAATGGGAGTCATGATGAAAAATTGAGAAATCATAATGGAACAAGATAACCAGTAAAGGGATTATTTCCCTCTATACGACTGCTCCTCACTCCGCTCATCATCAGGCCTAAAAGACCGAAAGATTTCCCTACAAGAGAACACTAAAACTTTATACATTACAGCTCAGCGAACACTAGGCAATACAGGGGAATACAGGAGTAGGGTGGAGGATGATATGTAGTACAGCGCATGTGCAAGAGAAGTAACGAAAAGCGTGAAAGAATAACGATGAATAACAGAGAACAAAGAAAAGTATATTTAGTACCATACAGTACATTGTGACTATACAGTGTGTGTCAGAAATGGGTAGCAGTGTCAAATATTTGTGCGCAGAAAATATCACAGCTGAACAGCAGAGCTATGTACACTGCAAGCACAGTCGATGATAACAAAGAGAAGAGCAGAGGACAAGATGGGGTGCAGGAGAGTGCAGTGCAACGCATCACTGAGTATAGCAGGCCAGTCGTGTGTGTACACTTTAGTACAGCAATGGTGTAGACGAAAGTGGTACAGTAGGAGAGGAAACGCTGTAGAATAGTAACGCATTGCAGAGCAGGGCACAGATGACCACTGCATAGATGTGTGCAGCATAGCTTGGTGCTGTGCAGCAAGCTACTTTTTGCCTTACACAGTAGTACACTGTTGAGCGACATAGCACAGAATAACGTATTACAACGAAGAATAATACACCACAGGACAGCATAGCATTGTGCAGCATGTAACAGCTCAGCACAGTGCCTTGAAAATGTCATAGAACGTAGTCCAACATATAACAGCATAGCACAGCACAGCGAAGTGCACCAGAGTGCTATGCTTAACACTATGATATGACAGAGCAGAAAAGCCCTGTTATATTACGAAGTGATGTAAAGCACAATGGATCACAACAGAGCATACTGTGATACAGTAGGTTTAAACAGAGAATTATGTATATCATTACTGTATAGCATAGCACACTGGAGTACTTTAAATAGAGCAACATTATAGAGCTACAATGAGCAGTCCACCATAGCGCACAAGTGTATGGCTTACTCTATATGATGCCAGAAAAAGAGAATAAAGATAATCACTGTGTAGTACTTTAAGTACAGTAAAGTTAAGCACAAGAATATTGTGGTACCTTACGGTATTATATACGTTTTTAAAACAGAGCACAGTGCTGAAATGACCATAGTAGCATTCGTATATAGACAGACAAATAACAAGGCACATATGATAGAAATCTTTGTACACTCAGTTTTCATGACACTCAGAGGTGTACGACAGTTTCAACTAGACGATTGGCAACGCGCGTGTCAAGTGATTGGCCAACAACCGCGCTGCCGGGCAAGCTACTGGAATCATAACATCATAAGTAAACTTAAACCTCCTCATTATTACTCATCAGAACTTCATCATAACATCTAATGTATCCAATCATTTTAATCGGTATCCGACAGCCAGTTTTTGAAATATGTTTACGAACACATGACGAAATACGACGGAACGGGGAACGTAGCGAAAATAAAAGACGATGCCAGTGAAGTGTTTAGATCTTAACAAAGTTTAAGAGTAGATCACTTTACATTATGCTTCATGTACCGCAGACGTGTACCCTGTGGTCAGGATCTGTACACTGGCCACCTCCTACTCGAGGCTCACTGATTGACAGTATGGTGTCAGGGGCTTTGTTTAAACCAACCTTGTCCGGACCGTTGCGTTTGTCGTATTTACTTACACATGCTGGTGTGGTGGAACTACACGCTGCAGTTGCAAACATCCTCTGCAAATAATCGTCTTAAGATTACCTTTTTCTGCAGTATGTACAGAGTTTATAGGTATCCCTGTAGTGGTAGAGATTAGGATGGCGATGAGCAAGGTGTCATCTTTGCCCAGCTAATCCCACACATGTTCCATGATGTTAAACAAGGTGTCACCTCCGCTGCCTTCATGGCTGTGCCTCCCGTCCACCACGGTTGACGCCCGGATATATACAGTCCTGCCCCTCCTCACTGAACATTGTCCTCATTACGTCATGGGGTAGTGTGGGCGAGGCTTTAGGGGTCAGAGTCGTGGAACATGATCTCAATCGCCCGTCCTGAGAGTCACTGCCTCCTGCTGGCTCAGTTTTATCTCATTTTGTTCATATGATTAACTTTTACTCCATTCTCCCATTCCTAAATTAGTCAGGGCTTGACCTGAATTTCACCCGTGCCAATTTATGGGGAACATCTCATCTCTCTTTATAATCCTCCTGTCTTTTTGTCATACAAGTAATGGACTTTATTTTATTCTTGTTGATGTACCTTTGACAGCATTGTACTGAAGTTCAAACTCTTACGTTTTAACAATAGGGTGGAAGATCTCGCCACTTTCACCGTTGATAAGCCATTCGGTTTCAACACCTGCTGGAGAAAGGCCTCTCTCTCTCTCTCTCTCTCTCTCTCTCTCTCTCTCTCTCTCTCTCTCTCTCTCTCTCTCTCTCTCTCTCTCTCTCTCTCGTTTGGCAACTCCTCGTGATAACACAAAGTTGGGGTGGAAATGCGACGGTATCTGATCGCGGGTCTGTCACTCACAACCCAGATGGAACGTTGAAAGAAAATGAATGATATGTTGTTTCGCACAACGAGAGAAAATGCTTGTTGCACTTAACTTGTTTATGGTGCAGTGTCTTACGTATATCTTCCGTAGCAGCGCAGTGACCTAGAGAGAGTGAAGGGGTTATCAAGAGTCCAGGTAATCGGTGATCTAAAGACGAAGGTGGGGGAGTTGGGGTTCGTCCTGGGCGCCCTCAATAGCCAGGCTGGGAGAGTCAGATGCTATCGTCTTATCGTAACCTCTAGGGCACACGACGGTACGACCCTTGATGACGACGGTACGACCCTTGATGACGACGGTACGACCCCTGCCTGGAGCAGAACGGTACGACACTTGACCTGGCCTCTCACCTGACCCCTCAGGATCATACTCATGAGAGTAAGAAACTCAATTCTACAGAAAGTAAAGATGTCTTGATGTCCTGCAGTCTCCAGTCTTCAACCTCAGAAAAAACTTTGTTTTACAATGGCGTGGAGGAGGGATAGAGGACTAAGAACCGTTTAAGACACTGATTTTTCCGCCGGTGGCTTACAGCAGCTGTGGAAGTTGGTTTATAGTAAAAGTATAACAAGTTCCTTATGTAAAAAAGCAAAATTAATAGGCTTTATGTTGAGGAATATGGAAAACTATATTTTACATGTAAGTTTGTGTGGTTAATAATGCCATAAACGTAGTATTTATTCAAAATCAGAGTATCTTACGATATTTAGACAAGATTTTAATGTAAGGTATTGTCAAGGATGGAAAGACTGTTCGAAGTATATCACTAGAAAAGGCTGAGAACCACTCGTCTGAGTTGTACCTTGATGTTATCCGACCTTTGGGAATATATTGATAAAACCAGCTCATTCATTTTCATCCAATGTCGACAAAGGAAAAATTGCATATCAGCGAAACAGAAGGAACAATCCCACGCTAAATTTACACATGTCAGATGTGTCACTGAACAATCATCCTCCCCCCCTCACAGTAATCAATGTGATCGGTTGGGTCGCAGCTCCGTGTATCATGCATTAAATAGTCATCATCCATCCTCGAGGGTTAAGCTGGTGAATAATGCTCGTTCTGATGTAATACCTGTCGCTCTCGGATCGATCATGTTCTTGCAGTGTTCCCGCGTTGTCAATGAAAGATTGAGTATCATGGTGTATGATCCAACACGGGTGTTGTCTCCTGGTGTGTGCCGCTGTAGTGACTATTGTTGTTAAGTGATCAGTGTTCGTCTCTGCCCTGTGTTAGGGGAAACAGCAACATTACGCAGTAGAAGCCAAGTGGCAATAGGTAATCGTCTCCCCCACGCACACTGAAATATCACCCCTTGCTTCACAGACAGAAAGGTAGAGAGACAGATGAATAGAAAGAGACAGACGTGCAGACGGAAAGACGTAGAAAAGGAAGACAGAGACAGACAGACACAGATATACAGATAAAGGCCGAAAGACCGGGATACAGACGACAGAAACACAAAAAGAAAATAGACGTGATTAAGAGAGAGTGAAAGATCGGTGGGTATATACGTTAATAGGTAGATACGTATAAATAGATTGATTGATAGAATGGTCACTGAGGAGATGTAAATTGATTGGTAGATGGATGTAATAAGAGAGATAATTATAGATGTAGATAAAAGGATGAATATGAATGTAAACAGAGAGTAATAGGTACAGAGACAGTAACGAGTAGATACATATAAGCATACATTTTATGTTTGCACGCGTGCTTGCTTGTGTTTGCATGTGTATGTCTCTGTTTGCATGTGCTTGCCTGTGTGTGAGGAACATGGAGTCGAGGAGAAATAACAATACAGTACAATTTCTGTATGTCCTGTAAGCGTGGATACCAGTTGTTACCTTATAGTGGCTGACCGACCCACAATGGTCTTGATAATAGGACAAAATGTTTCTTTATGCTGAACAAGTTTCACTTCATTGGTGGGTCTGTAAAGAGAACTGTGATCTGGAACGTTGATCCACCATGAAGGTGGTTTCAGAGGTTCGTGTTCGGCTTCAGAAGTACTGAAGCTGTTCCACTTTATTCGTCAGTTCGAGAGCGAGTTGGGACTGAGGTGTGGCGCTTACCCGCGGAGAAATAGGATGGCACTTTCCGCTGTTGTATGCAGATGAAGCGGTGTTTTTGGCAAGGTGCGATGATGGAAGAGGGAGGTGCGGTGAATGCGGGTAAGACTTTAGCTTTTGAATGGGATGGTAAGGTCAGATTTTAAGATCAGTTTGCACGGTGAAGAATTGGAAATAAAGGTTAGCAAGGACGATAGAGGGAAAGCTAGAGATGAAATTGGAATCATGCAAGGGAGAAAGACGAGAGGAGGAGGAGGAGGAAGGAGGGGGGAGGGCCGCACCAAAACCTCTGGTAAATTGGATTTAACATAAGCGTCGGATGCAGGAGACAGATTTTGTGTCCGGATATACACACAAATTACGAATCACTTCATGTGATATGAAAGATAAGAAGCATTTTTTTTCCTTCAGTGTGGAAATCCATAATTTCATTTCTAACACAAGGGCCACGGGTTGAGCCTGTGTGTGTGACTGATGTTGGGAGGACTGTATGATCCATTCCAGTGAAGTGAGAAGAGAGTAATGATGATAAATGGATAGACATACACAGTTGACCTGGGTACAGTTCATCAAGGATGTTTCAGAGGTTCATAGTCTCCTTGGCAGCACAGAACCAATTCCACTTCATTGGTGGGTTTGTAAAAAGTTGTGATAAATGAAGCATGTTTCACTGAAGACGTTTTAGAGGCTTTTGGTTGAGTTTAGTAAAGGGTAACGTAGAAATTCAAGGACTTCACATTTTCTCATAGATAACTGTTTGAATAGCCTTACTGACCCTACTACCCTGCGTCAGGTCAAAAGCCAGACCATCATACTCGAGAGCCGTACCACCTTACTCAAGGTCCACCGTCGTGCCCAGAGGCTGTACCGTCGTACCCCCAGGGAAGCTATTGCCCCTTAGTTCCTCCCACGGTGGGAAATTCCCTCAACACCCCCAAATACCGCCAAGAAAGTCCTCCTGCCCGTCGCCCCCCGCTATATACCTTATCCTCCCGGCCGCTGCCACTGACCCGTCTATTTCTAATTTGTCCGCCTGGCCGAGGACCCAAAGCGGCCGTGTGCCCTGTGCCGAGACGCGCCCTGGAGGCTTAATCTAGCCGGCGACCATGAATCCTGCCCGCGACCTGGCTCTATATTGCAGTCTGTGCTCTCCTCTGGTCCCGGCGCTTATGACTGGCTTACTCTCATCCGGAAAGACCAGTCACCATCTGGTCTGTAGACTCCACGAAATGTCAGGCGAGGTTTCTCATTTTCTATGTACACATATCAACCCTACGTCGTTAAAAAAAACTACAGCAACATGTGATGATGTCGAGATTTTCCTTTCCAAATTGGATGTGAATAGATTTCAGAAAACCCTTATAGACTGGGGCCCGTTAATCTCTTTTTCCAGGTTTGAAATAATACTGGAACACCTCAACAACAAGGATGTCGTTGGTAAAGTCACGTGTAATGAAACAGGTCAGGAAACAGAAGAGCAGAGAGCTTTTCAGAAAAGATTTCCCCACCTTTTCCCCCCTCAGTCTCTCGCGTACCTGCGACAGACGAGAGACACACTGGGTCTGTGTGGAAAGCGAGTGAGGGGCCCTTGAGGACGCACGGGGGGGTTGGTGTTGGCGTCCCAGAGGCTATTGAGACCGTAGGGCGAAATAGGGAATGAGAGAGAGAGAGAGAGAGAGAGAGAGAGAGAGTCCACGCGAATTATCAAGACGGTTTTCCACCGAGATAGGAATCAGCCTGCACTCCAGGGCGAGGAAGACACCGGCGTTTTCTTCTACAAAATTCGACTTTTCCAGGCACGGAATGACACTAATCACGCTTCCCCCGACCACTGGAAAATGCAGATTTTGAGGATTTTAAGAGCTTCAAGAACACGGAAAAGCGCCACGCCACTCTCCAAAAAATTGCCATCTAATGTGGACTGAGGCCATCACGAACTCAATGGTATTCTTCTGTTTTCTTCACGACCGTGGTGGCAACACAGCAGAGACCTCGACACCAGATTGTATCATCTTCACGTACGGAAGACATGCGTACCAGAAGACATGTGTAGATGGAGCCACATGCCTCGACTCTACACAATATCTCGATTATGATGGCGTGGCCCCTGACCTTACCCTTCAGAGTCAGGTCAAATGCAAAGTCATGGTACCCCCAAAGGTCGTAGAGTCGTGCTCAAGGGTCTTAGTGTCGTGCTCAAGGGTCGTAGAGTCGTGCTTAAGGGTCGTAGCGTCGTGCTCAAGGGTCGTAGCGTCGTGCTCAAGGGTCGTCGAGTCGTGCTCAAGGGTCGTAGCGTCGTGCTCAAGGGTCGTCGAGTCGTACTCAAGGGTCGTAGAGTCGTGCTCCAGGTGGTTCACCTCCGAGGTGTGCCAGCCATAATCGTCTCTGGTAGACGACATGTGTGGTGGGTCCCGCGCCATAATGAGAAGGTCAGAGGTCACCGCTTATGATTTATGGCATGACAAAACCATCTTTTTTTTTTTTTACTCCATTACCTGTAAACGAGCCCATTATTAATGGCTACCACACCGTCCATTACTGCGAAAGATAGAAAAACAAAGTACCTGAAAAGAAATTGGTGAATGGATGCCGAAGATGAGGATCCACTCTGTTCTCGTGAACAGAAAGAGAACATTCCAATCGTGGGCAAGCATTTCTACCTCCCCTCTTACTTATCCAGATGTAATTCTAGATCATCCTTTAATATTCTCGTTCTACTGAGCGTTTATCATCGAATCACAATCAGCAGAAAGAAATGAAAAAGATTGCAGAAGGAGTTCTGATGATCCACTCATCTGGCATCTCCCACTTCATCTCATTTGTTAACCACCAGGTGGCCCAAGATATCAGAGCCATCTATTGGCTGGAAAAAAAAAAAAGAGTTCAGATGGCGTAATTGTTCCCAATCAGGGATGAAACCTACTCTCAAGATGGCGGGTCGAGCTGCGTATAATACAGTCATAGATCCTCGGGTTCCTCGGCCTCCAGATGAGAGGCGGGGCGATGGTGTTGGTGCTGCTGCTGTCGAGTCTATTTTGTTGAAGAGGCCTCTGCTCATGTCGTGTGGTTGTTGACGATACCCGTATCGTTTCATGATTTTGTTGGTGATGTTGTTGGAGATGTTGTTGGAGATGGTGTTTTTGCTGTTGTTGGTGGTGATGGTGGTGTTCGAACTGATGATGGTGATGGTGGTGTTCGAGCTGATGATGGTGATGGTGGTGTTCGAGCTGATGATGGTGATGGTGGTGTTCGAACTGATGATGGTGATGGTCTGTTGGGTCTTGAACATGTTGCTGTTGTTGGCGTTGCTGTTGATGAAGTTGTGTGTTGTTGGTGTTGCTGCTGCTCATCCTATTGTTGGCGGTGTATTTATCCACAACGCTTCTCTTTACTGTTGTTGTTGTTGTTGGTGATAGTGTAAGGATGATGCTGTGTATCATCCCCCCTCCCCTCAATTAACCGCCCCAGGTCGTCACTGGTGCTGTGTTTATGCTGCCTTGAGGGTCATGTTTGCTGTGGTGGCTCCGGTGGTGAGCGGGAGGTTTCAAACCCTTTCATTCCATCCCCCTCCCCCTCTCCCTCACCCCTGCCCACCCTCCACCCTTCCCCAACCCCCAACCCCTCCCTCCCCCTCCCCCACATCCACAGTGCTGTGTCATCAGACAAACTATCATTCGGTCGTGGTTGGTTGAGCACCTTGTGTTATATATCACTGTGTGTACTCTGGCCCGGGCACACCTGTGCTCTCATGACCCCTCTTGCTCTCTCGGCTGAGAGAGACAGACAGACAGACAGACAGACAGATGGAGAGAGAGAGAGAGAGAGAGAGAGAGAGAGAGAGAGAGAGAGAGAGAGAGACAGATAGAGAGAGAGATAGAGATAGAGAGAGAGAGAGAGACAGAGAGACAGACAGAGAGAGAGAGAGAGAGAGAGACAGACAGACAGACAGAAGACAGAAGACAGACAGACAGACAGACAGAGAGAGAGAGAGAGAGAGAGAGATCACTTTTCAGCACACCATCCTAAACCAGTTCAGGTACGCCTGTCTTCGCTCTCCGAGACCTAATGGACAAAAATTAGACGCCAATAAGAACCATAAGATAGTGATTATAAATCATCCGGTTGAGTCAGTCGGCCAAGTGGGTATGATCAGGGTGTCGGGGGCGAGACAGTGAGAACCCTCACCTCGACACAAGTGGAGAGGAAAATGGACAAGGAACATCACCCAGTTTAACGATGGGAAATGATAGTGATTTCACTGTGGTGTCTTGTTTTCCTTCTTTTCCTACTACAGTCATGTTTGTCACTCAACGTCGAATCTGGCAATTGATAGCTGGCATTGTTTGTTCTTGGCTCTGTATCTGATTACATGGGGAGGAGAGATAATGAGCACCTGATGGTCTGTGACGAGGTTATCTGATTGAGGAAAGTAATTGTATCTCGGTGACGTAATCCGTATGTATGAACACGGGATAGGAGTGCAGACGGGTCTACTCCCTCACTCACTACTGGAGATGAAGACTGGATAGGGAAAATAGAAGCTTCCTCCTCAACCAACACCGTAGATAAGGACGAGATGATAAAACAGAATGCTTCTCCTCAACCACCACCGTAGATGAAGACGAGATTGTCACACAGAATGCTTCTCCTCAGCCACCACTGTCGATGGAGACAGGATGGTAAAGCAGAAAGGCTCCCTCCCAACCACGTTGTGCACTGTGGTTATAACTATATAGCTAAAGTGACATCATCATACACACGGGAACTGTACCCGTTCGACACCAGGTGCTGATGTGTTCGTCTTAGCCCTCTTGAGGTCGTCGACTGAATCCCCCGTGAGTACGGAGTCCAAACCTCTTGAGGAGGAGAGATTAACCCTTCAGTTATCATCCTCACGGGGTTAAGTCCTCCTACTCAAGGGATTAAGTTGTCGTACTGAAGGGGATGAGTCGTTAAAACGAGACGGACAGCTCGGCAAAGCATTCTCTTTTAACACGTGTGTGTGTGTGTGTGTGTGGTGCCACTAGCGTGACACAGTACCAGTAGCGTGACACAGTGCCAGCAGCAGCGTGACACGCTCCTAACTTTGCTTGATGCTGCAGTAAACTCATAACGTTGTTTGATGGTGCAGTAAACTCATACCTTCCCTTGATACTCCAGTAAAGTCATAACTTTACTTGAGACTCCAGTAAAGTCTCTGGCTTGCTTGATGCTGCAGTAGAGTCATAAACTTTCTGTGATTCTGTAGTCGAATCATAACTCCTGTTTGATGCTGCAGTAATTCCTGTACTGTGCCAACGAACTCTTTCTTTTTTTTTCCTTCGATATCGCTAGTCTGGCCACGGAATTCAGAGCGATAGTCTTCGATATGACCGGTAGGTCGCCTCAGGGTTCCAAGCGACAGTCTCACCATCTTCCAGTGTGACCACCACAGCAGGTTTGAGGGAGGAGGAAGTCGTCAAACCCACAGTCCTTTTTAGAGTGTGTGTTGCTGCATGTGCAAAAAAAAAGAATAGCGCGTTACTGCTGCACCTGAGTGGAGTGTGTTACAACTGCACTCGCCAAAAGAAGAATGTGTTACAGCTACACTCGCAAAAGAAGAGTGTGTTACAGCTGCACTCGCAAAAGAAGAGTGTGTTACAGCAGCACTCGCCAAAAAAGAGTGTGTTGTTGCACTCGTGTGATCTGTGGCTATTCAGCCGTCACTTGTCGTTGGATCGTAACTCGACTGCGATACTCGGGTGATCGCTCATGACCAGAATCAGTCATCGTCGATAATTGTCCATCTGCAATTAGTCCCTGGCAAGATCACCCCCCCCCCCCCCGCCTCCCCACACTCTGGTTCCTCCCTCTCCCTCCCAGGGGAGGGCCCCAGGGGTCGCCGCTCAGCCTTGTGGTGTGTGTGTGTGTGTGTGAGGGACCCGACCTGACTCCCTCGCCCAGACCCACGATGCTGCAAAGGAATCGAAGCGCCAATACTGACGGGAGCCATTTAGAATCTTTATAGTCAATTAAACAGAGGTTTGCTACCTTGGTTCATAAGTAATTTATCCAAGAGTATATATATTACTTGTTGCTAATGTCTCATTGGATACTAATTACCTGTTGCTAACGACTATAGGAGGCTAATTGGACCCTCGTAGTTGTCCTTGTTTACGTCTAGCCAGGGGGACCTTATGGATGACTCGTACTTCGCTGGATTTTTTTCTTCCTAATTAATACTTGAGATAAGATCGCTCGATAGTTTGTCTCCTGGGGTGTTGGTTCCCCCTGGAATGTAGGGTCGACCCTGGGGATCAGCTGGGGTCAGATGAGGTCCATGTGTCAAGGGGGGAGGACTAGGGAGTATAGAGGAGAGTGGGGCCTGAGCATATTGAAGAAGGTTGAGGGTTAAGTTGGAGAGTAAAGGGTAAAGGGGCCACAGGGAGGGAACAGTGAAGTGTAAAGGGTGGTTGAGAGGAATACGGGGTGATAGAAAGGGAGTAGTAGGGTAAGGGAGAGCTGTAGAGTAGAAGGGGGAGGAGAAGGGGAGAGAAGCTAGAGTTAGGTGTGTTAGGAAGAGGACTAAGGAAGAGGAGTAACGGTTAAGGGAAGGGTACAAGGGAAGGGGCACCTCTCCGACTTGGTGAGGACCTCGGGCTGTGGACACGACCCCTGTGGGAAAGATTTTGGAAACATTTACTCCCCAGGGTCATGATGGCCGAGGACCTGTCACCCCTGGGGACCCACCACTACCATCCACCGTGAACCCAACATAATCCACTCCCAGGGACCCATCGCCACCCATACTGAGGACCCATCACAGTCCACCCCTGGGGACCCAACTGTACCACCTACCCCAGGGACCCAACATGACCTGCTCGCCCTGGGAACTCACCACAATCTACCCCGGGGATTCTCCGCCACCCTCCCACCCACCGTCCGCCCCACCCCGCCTCCAACATCTGCCCCGCGGACTCGTAATCACTGGTGACGTAATGAGTGATTCATGAGGTCCGTTACTGCCAGTAAACACCGGACCACCAATTACCAGTGGGTAACGAAGTGATGTACGCAGTGGTAAGGGTCCCCGGCGATACCTGAGTTCACTCCAGCTTACAGTGTAAGGTGTTTCACCTCGCCTCCCAGTCTGGTGTAGGCCACAGGGTGTAGGGGTGTGAGTGGTGATGAACCTTTGACGTGGTTTTCCCTTAGGTTTTCCCTTAAAGTCTGGTGGGATGATGATGATGAAACGACGAAAAAAAAGAGACAATCCAGTACCGCAGTAGTAAAGATGGGACATAAAGAGAAAAGATGAGATAGCGAAACTTAACACAGACAGAACGAGAGACAGACAGACAGAGAGGGCGAGAGGAAGGAGGGAACTGTCATTATCCATAGTCCATCACTTCCTACACACCTGCTGTGAGAATAAAAGAAAAGAAAAAAAAACAGACCAGACCGGTTGCATTACGACCACCCTCACCAGGATGTGTATCTAGCTACACCTGTAACTCATGGGAAGCATTTAATTATGTTCAGGTATTACGCATTACGACCCTAAGAAGAAATACAAGTTTTCACCATCGGGTCTTCTAATTACACCCGCTGTCAGGTCTTATGATACTCTCGAATTCTATTGTGCATTAAGAAGCTACGCTTACCGTCATAAAAAGCAGATCGCCAGAATTATAAGTATTAGAAAGTGTGTTGAGTCGTGTTATCTCGCGGCTGATGATACGTCATCATCTAGGGAATTGGATTCCAGTGATGGCGAGAAACTAACACAGATATTGATGGGCGGTGTCATGATCGTATCATTATGTGTTCTGATGATACCTTTGTGACTCCCTGGTGGCTGCCGTGATTATGATTCTGCTCCCTATTAACTATAGCCTACTTAATCTTTAATGAGGATCATCCTAATATTATCATATCTGAAGGTTCCAGGCACGAATGAAAGACCTCGTCTCGAAGACAGACTTTAATAAGAAAAAAAGAGAGAAAGGAATAGATTAAGCTAATGAGTTTTGGAGGAGATAGAAAACCTGCTGGATAAAAGAAAATATGCGGAAGCCATAGTTGCTAGGAAAATATCCATGAACTATAAAGAGGGAAAGAATAATACGCAGGATATCGAAGATAGGAAGAAAAATGTGGATGGATGGATGTATGGGGGGCATGTGAGGAAAATGTGGAGACCTGCCCATTTGCTTTTGGTTTTAAGCAGACGGGAAGAAAGACCAGCCACTCTGACATGGACCTCGAAGTGTTCATCAGTCATAACTACCCCGCTTACACTGGGGACACTACTGTGAATGCTAGGGTTGGTTCAGGTCCACCACTTTAAAAGTACAGTCTACACCAGAGCAACGCTGACTACGACCACAACAGGTTAACAAGCCTTGTTACTGGAGGCCAAAACACCAGCTGCACTCCTCAGGTCAAGCACGGACACCACTGGGGTCAGCCACCATTAACTACCAACCATCTCGTGAGGGTAACATCATTAATTTCACCCACGTCTGCTCCGGAAGACGGCCACAGGACCACTCGACACAAGACGGTCGTGGAATAATCCAAATCCACTTTAAAAAAAAAAAAAAAAAAAACGCCCCACGGAAGCCCACTGTTATTCCGCGAGTTTGCGGACTCGACTCGGTAATTACTTGTCATTAGCGGAATCACCTGTGCTTCATATATCCCACTAATGACTGGCCAGGAAACCTTCGTTCACTGGAGGGTTCCCCACACGCTACGACGCAGGATGATTATATGCCCTTGTGGGTGGTGGATCACTGAGAAAGATATTCTTACCAACACTTACGAAAGTGGTCTTTGTGTGTGCTTGAGTGCTCCTGTAAATCAGTCTTCGACCTTATATATATATATATATATATATATATATATATATATATATATATATATATATATATAACTTTAGAGCCTTTTTTATGAAGGGTTCTTAAGTTTCAGCTCCAGGACCCCCTGTCCAGAAGTTCCTGCAACTCCGAGGAAGCGCCACGATCAGTAGCAGGGACATGAACTCTTCTAAAGCGAGGAGGTCGTTGACGAGACTGTACTCTCTATCAACGGTGGACGATTGCATACAGCTTCACTAAAGGCGACCATACCCTCGAAATGTAAACTCATGTAGAGAGAGAGAGTGGTAACATTATATGAGCCAAAATTATATACTGTACTAGAAAAAAAAAATTAAAAAGTAATGGGAAGCCGAATGAAATCCAGCAGAGTTACTGATCAGAACCATTCTTGATCGTGAAGACAATTGGACCTCCCTCCCCGAGGAGCATTTCGACGCCTCGCTATTAATTCTACTCCCAGCATGATACAAATCGATTGGCTAATTAAGACAGTGACGAATACAACGGGAAAAAATAGATATAAGTATTCATGAAAGTTATTCTTATTTCTTACGAATGATTGGTTACATTATGATAAATAACAGAGTTCTATTTGCTTTGTGTGTGTGTATGTGTGTGTGTGTGCGCGATCTAAGTTTCTCTGTGTCTGTTTTTTCCCCACATTTGTTCCCGACTGCGAAACAGTTTCCAAGACTTTGTCCAGCGGGTCGGTTCCTCGCTAGTCAACCTGACACTTGATCCTTCAAAACCTATGATAAACTGGGTCTACTGGCGACCTACATCGCGAGCAACTGCACCAAATTACTTACAATATCTCCATGGCTAAGAATTAGCTCTGACACACATACACACACACGCCATCATTACGAGGTAAAGAGAGTGTAGACATGAGCGGTGACAAGCTACAATACGACACACAGGCGGCAGGATCATCATTATTCAAAAGTACTTCCCACTTTACATAATCCCAGGTATGCTGTGTTTCACTTCCTGCCGCGACGCACCACACACCACCTCTGCTGTCGATGTGTTTCCCTCCCTCCCTTACCACTCGGTAACCACCCTGATCCTTACCACACACCAAACACCCTCTCTCTCTTACGCTAACCCCCTCTAAACAGGATCCCTTTGGAATTTCGCTACGTAGAAGAACTTGACCAGAGAGATCCATTGGCTCTCGCAGTTTCCAGAAATTGGCGAGGACGGTGAGGGAACCAGGAGCCGGCCCTGCGACAGCCGTGATGCCAGCCAGCCACCCCACCGCTCCTGAACCGCAGCGTCGCCACCGGATTGACACTCGCCATTTCCATAATGCATGTTAAGACGTACAAAAGTTTCCCCCCCAGTTGCGCTGGATGTCGACGGCGGCAGAGGCCAACCGCTTACGAATGAGACCTTATGAACGCCGGGGATAAAGGTCACTTTACAAGAGGGACCGCCAACTCAGACGTGCAGCATGTAGAGTGATGCATTTTTTCTCGCAAGTTATCAATCCTTGAAGTGCTGCAGTGTGCCACAGAGGCCATTCTCTTGATTACGCCCTACTTCATCTTGCGCCGCAGCATTACCCCGAGTGAAGGGGTACAATAAATTTGAAAAATAAAACCAAATGAGGGCACCAAGTGAGGTCTCTCTGGAAGGGAGGGTTGGAGGGGGTGCGACAACCCGGCTCCGCGTCACCAAGGATATATGGATCATCGTGAAGCACCGCAGGGCCCGGCCTGGTAATGATATTCATGTGTCCGGGTGTCACGTCCCTGACCGCCACTCCAGACATCCATCTTGTGGCTGGCATGACTCCCACCAGCCCTCCCATGCAGTCTGACTGCTCCTCTCCCACGTAGCCTCGCCACACATTCTCCTCCCACTCAACCTGACAATCTAACCTTTGACAAAAGGCACGACCTTTTTGAACACAGAGGTACGACCCGAGACACGATTGCCTGCCCTTTGACCTGACAAGTCTAGATAGATGGACAAATTGATGAATAGACAATGGAAGCAAACCAAACATCGTCTTATGATAATGTACCTTCATTCACTCTCAAAAGTAAGGGAAGTATACATAAACACAAAGAAGAAATGAAGATACTCCAAGATTCCGTCATTACAAATGAATAATTGGGCCAGTGTTATTCTGAGCTCTGATAACTGTCCATATAATCTTTTAATGATAATAAGTTATCGTTACTTGCGGGATGTTGTTGGATGGGTCATGTAGGAATGTAGTTGGTGATTCGATTTAACGAAGACATCCGGGACAGACCGACGTCTCGTCACACAAGCAAGATACGGTGTCACAGATCAAAAGGAGATCACGACAGAGAAGACTGTGGTTTCAGTATGTGAGATGGTCGGTGCTTAGATACCTTCCAGAAGAGGGACAAAGTAAGAATGCTTTCAACGTATTTCTCCCGTTTTCGAAGCGCGAGAAACTGTTCCGTCCGCCGCCAGTATCAGATCTCGTCATCGTCAGTCAGTGTCTGTGTCAGTCGCTGGCTCGGTTGTTACTGGTCTTTTGAACCTAGTCTCCACCAGCCGTTAACCCAGTGACTACCGATCGATGGCCCAGCCACCGCCAATCAGCGCCGGTCGTTGGCGGCAAAGCCAGTCGTTGATCTACACGATGTCAGCCAGTTCATCTTCTTCGGCCAATCTCTGACAGGCTGCTAATTGCTAATTGCAAACCCGGCCATTGACAGTAGCTGCGCCAGTCACTTTTGAGGGTCGGCCTCTCCAGTGCCAGTCAGTGTAATACATCAAGCCAGTCAACGGCACGTAGTTTATCCAGTCACTGCTGGACTGGGAGATAGTGGATCAGTCTCTCGCTATTTAGGTTTTGGGAGATTTATTATAACGCATTAAATCAGGGCGGCCATAACCGTAATTTATAGAAGCAGAGAGCGTGTGGTTGGGTATTGTTTGGCCCGCTTCCGCCTGGAGAGGGGGGAAGGAGGGGAATCGCGCCCCCTCTTTTTTTTCCCCTCCCCCCGGTGTATTTTATTGCCCCTGATACAATTTCAAGAGGGAGAAGCTCCTCTTGAGAATTATCTCCTGCCAACGGAAAGATGGTGATTATTTATCCTCTTGGCTATGGCAGCTTCCATGCTTATGGGAGGCGGGGAAGGGGGTATTTCTTCCCCCCCTTTATTCTGTATCCCTCGCGTGGTTTCATTGTCCTGCAGCTGAGACGAGGGGAGGGAAAGATGTAATCCAAATGCATATGGTAATGATTCTCATCGTTCATCCTCCAAGATTAATGGTTTGGACAGCTGAACAGGCGTGTCCTGGAAGCTGAGATTTATCCTCTTCCTTCAAGACAGTCCACGGGGGAAACGGCAGAGAGTCAGCCAACAGATCCTCCCGAATGGCGTTCCTCTGGCTTTCCCAGGATGACTGTGATAGGAAAGAAAGGCATTTTGGTTAATTCCTCATACGTGGTTATGGTTAGTTGAAGGACTGGAGTCTTCACCAACTTGCAACTATCCCGTTAAGCAAATTTTTTCTTATAGTGTGGAGTTATATGTATATATATATATTTTTTTTTTTAACTATTCGCCATTTCCCGCGTTAGCGAGGTAGCGTTAAG
>NC_092236.1:7307017-7452017 GCF_036320965.1 Panulirus ornatus | reverse complement strand
AGTAATATGTCCAGGTTAGTGTGACGCCACGGATGGTTACAGTAATGTGGCTAGGTCAGTGTGACGCCACGGTTGGTCACAGTAATGTGGCCAGGTCAGTGTGACGCCACGGATGGTCACACTAATGTGGCCAGATCAGTGTGACGCCACGGTTGGTTACAGTAATGTGGCCAGGTCAGTGTGACGCCACGGTTGGTTACAGTAATGTGGCCAGGTCAGTGTGACGCTGCGGTTCGTCACAGTAATGTGGCCAGGTCAGTGTGACGCCACGATTGCTCACAGTAATGTGGCCAGGTCAGTGTGACGCCATGGTTGGTTACAGTAATGAGGCCGAGGTTAGTGTGACGCCACGGATGGTCACAGTAATGTGGCCAGGTCAGTGTGACTCCACGGTTTCTTACAGTAATGTGGCCAGGTCAATGTGACGCCACGGCTCGTCACCCTGATCGAGTCCCTGTACGGATGTGACGCCGGCAGCTGACGAGACGCAATGCTTCTTCCGTCACCAGTGTGTTAGATGTTTGTTGGTTAGTGTGATAGTAAAGAAGTCGATGACTATGTTTAATCTTTACCAGGCGATATGGTTGTCTGTTTGTCTGTCTGATTATCTCTTGGCGGATCTGTGGATCTGTCTGGTCGTATGCTTTGCTGTATTTTTGACAGTGGATCTTATTTGTCCGCTTCAGCTCATTTGTTGTTCTTGCTGTCTGTTTGTCATTCTCCCTCTGTGGCTGTCTGTAAGTTCCGTATGTGTCTGTCTGATTGTATCTTTCTCTGTTGGTTTGGCTGTTTGTTTACTTATCAGTTTGATTGGCTGTTTGTTTACTCATCAGTTTGATTGGCTGTTTGTTTACTCATCAGTTTGATTGGCTGTTTGTTTACTCATCAGTTTGATTGGCTGTTTGTTTACTCATCAGTTTGATTGGCTGTTTGTTTACTCATCAGTTTGATTGGCTGTTTGTTTACTCATCAGTTTGATTGGCTGTTTGTTTACTCATCAGTTTGATTGGCTGTTTGTTTACTCATCAGTTTGATTGGCTGTTTGTTTACTCATCAGTTTGATTGGCTGTTTGTTTACTCATCAGTTTGATTGGCTGTTTGTTTACTCATCAGTTTGATTGGCTGTTTGTTTACTCATCAGTTTGATTGGCTGTTTGTTTACTCATCAGTTTGATTGGCTGTTTGTTTACTCATCAGTTTGATTGGCTGTTTGTTTACTCATCAGTTTGATTGGCTGTTTGTTTACTCATCAGTTTGATTAGCTGTTTGTTTACTCATCAGTGTGATTGGCTGTTTGTTTACTCATCATTATGATTGGCTGTTTGTTTACTCATCATTATGATTGGCTGTTTGTTTACTCATCAGTTTGATTGGCTGTTTGTTTACTCATCAGTTTGATTGGCTGTGGGCCTACTTGTTTGTACGTCTGCTTGTCTGCCATTTGGTGTTCCTTGTCAGTCTATCGTCTTGTCTGCTTCACTGTTCCTGTTCTTCTGCTAGGTATAGAGTCTATTTAGATATTTGTTGTTTGTCTGTTGTTCTTAAAGCTGTCTGCTTTATTTACACCGTGTCGTCTTCTTTACCTTTTTGTCTGCATGTGAAATTAATTACCTCATTCGATGTTTCTCTAGACTTGTCTACTTGTTTATACGTCTCTTTGCCAGATGTCTGTCTGTCTGAATCCCTTTCGTAGCATGTTTTTCACTGACGTCTGTCTGCCTCTCCAAGCTTTCTGATATCTTGTGTGGCCATCTAGACAGAAGCTCCCAAGAGCTGTTCGTCTCCTTAGCCACGTAAGGCGTGGTGACCCCTCAAGCTCCACAGGGCCCGACGCCTCAGTACACTTAGAATTAGACACAAGGACCAACTCCCTTGTCTCCTGGCAATGCTGCTCCAACAAGAACACCGCTCATCAGTCGTTACTCATGTAAAGAAGCACGTAAATTCCTGTCATCCAAAATTTTCGTTTCACACATTCACAGTAAACCGTAGTTTAACCAAGGCTCACAGGAAGTTGAAATGGAATATTCATTTGATAAAGGGATGAAGGTTTGATGTATTTCGCTTTGTTCAGTCTTCCAAAAGACCTCGGCGGAAATATCCTACAGTCCGGGTTGGCTAAGTCGACGTCATGTCCAGGCATGACAGGGAAGGACAAGAATATAATAAAGCCAAGAATTAACTCCGGGAAATGGCTGCGAAAATTGATAAGGATGCGATGAATTTAAGTCACATTTGAAAGGAGGGGTTGAAATGGAGAAAGATGATAACCGGAAGGTGTGGTTAGCGATGGATAATGATGAGGACGATCAAGGTGGGGGTTGAAGGGGTGTCCAGGTCGAGGGAGGTAGATGCCTGGATAGAAGCAGTGTGAGGAGAATGACTTAATCAACCCCGGGTTGTTGTGGCTAAGACTAAAGACACAGGGGGTCAGGTAAGGTCAGGTTGATTGTGAGTTGTTCGTTAGGAGATGATCAGAGAGAGAGAGAGAGAGAGAGAGAGAGAGAGAAGCCCTTTGATGTGGTTTGGCTGCGGTGTGTGACTCAATGAAGGAGGATGAAATTACTTGTAATGAAGAGTACCGTACCATGGAAGGTGGTAATAAGAGCAGGGGTGGCATCACAGGGAGAGAGAAAACCTTGCACCAGTACACTAATCATGATTGATGGGTCGATCGTATTTTGCACAGACGTGAATCGAATCATGTATATTCAGCGTACATCGCTGGTGATTCACACGCTGCATCTTAAGGGTTTTTACAGTGAACGAAACATGTCTGTGATGAACGATAAAGGAAAGATTTCACTGTGGGAGCCTCGGTGTGTCGGTGTTGAATAATGACACGATGGATCTAAGTGACGATGTGATAGGGAGGTAGGATGTCGAAGCCAAAAAATGTGTGAGAGGTAGGAGGAAGCTCTTCAAGGGTGTACTTCAGCTCAAGAATTGCAGAGGAAAGTCTCTTGTGGCTGCAGTAGATCAACACCGTGGCAGTCTGGTAGGAAAGAACAGGTGTTTAAGGAAATCTGATAGGCTATTACTGGTGGTAAGACAGGGGGAAATGTGATAAGACGTTTCAAGTTCAACGAATAGTCATGGAGATGAGATGGGAGGGTGTTAGTGGCTCCAAGACGGACGGTACAACTGTACTTTACTGTTAAAGCAAGATGTTAAGACTGAATCGGTAGATGGGGACTAGTGTGTAAGGCACGGGAGTAGAATTTGTCATGCATGAGCAAAAAAGAATATATGGAGAGTTGCTATAAGCAAAATGAGAAATCAGCGCGATAGAAATGGGTGACGCGGGTGAAGGGCTTGGACCGTGAGAGGGAGCAAGAGTGATGGCTAGGAGGGTGTGAGGAAGGAGAAGCTCCTGCGAAAGGGAGGTTTTTCGCTGGAAGAGTGTGAGCAGGGAGCAGCTCCTGACGAGGGAGGGAGATGGCGTCCGGGAGGTTGTGCGCAGGGAGCTACCCGCCCCTGAGGTTATGTAAGGATAGCGGGGCGTGTGGATCCTACGCCAGAGTCACCCCGTAGGATGTTCCTGCACAGTATTTACACATAGGAAGGTGACTTAAGATCTCTTTAAAGTCTGTTTTATCTGTGGATGTACTTGTTCTTATGCCAACTTCATGAACGTGTGATCATGAGCTGGTCGACAGCACCAACTAATTTCTCTCGACGTTGTTGCCCACGAACGATGAACAAATGGCGGAATTCACCTCTCCTCTTGACTGCTCGCGAGTAATGTGGATACTGCGATCTTGTGTCTATTAGACTTGCCATCAGAACTCCTGCATTGCATCGCTCTTTGTCAACTAAAATTTTTTGTTCTGTTTGTAATTTCCTTTACACCTCGTT
Organism: Panulirus ornatus; assembly: GCF_036320965.1. Classification (NCBI taxonomy): domain Eukaryota; kingdom Metazoa; phylum Arthropoda; class Malacostraca; order Decapoda; family Palinuridae; genus Panulirus; species Panulirus ornatus. Next base: position 7,448,159 of record NC_092236.1, on the reverse strand, counting down.
CTTCGACAGCTCGGAAAGTACATTTTATTGGATATGAAATCCAAGGGTTGTATGCTTGCGAAGACTACCTTTTTTCCTAATTCTGTTCTGCCCATAATATCCTGGAAATCCTGGGAAAAGTTAACGTTCCCTTCCATGTGTAGGTACGACCTTGGACACGACGACGGTGCGACACTTGAGCCTGACTGTACGATCTTGGTCACGGCCGTGCGACCCTTGAGCACGACCATGCGACCCTAAAGTATAACATCTTCCATACCCAGAGGTGGACGATCCGTTTTTTGAAAAGGGCCAGATTGGGGTTGTTCAGGATATCATGTGATATATATGAGAAGAAAAAGGTTAGTAAGTTAAAAGGCAATGAAGATAAGAGACTAGAAATGAGGAGGATAGGTGTATGTTGCATATTTGGATAAGACTGTAAGTCGTACCCAGTAAAGCCGGTAATCCGTACACGGAGGATGTGTGAGTGGTTGTGGGCATCATTGTAACACTACCACGACAAGATGGTTGTACTTTTCTTGTCTGCCCCTGTCTACACCCCACTACTGACTGCCCTTACACATAACTCTCTACCCTGGCTGGAAATGTTACACTGTAAGAGGCACATGAAATAAATGTGGCTGATCATGGTGTCATAAGCCGTACTTATTCCACGTAGCTATGGTTTATGGTACGAGAGACAAGCATAGCCATTTCGTGGAGTCAGGGACGACCAAAGCTCCTTCATGTAACTATCGTTGGTCGTTCGATTGTTCATGATCCTACGAATCTTTAATTCTGATCCCTCTGCCCTGAACCCTACTGACCTCTTATCTGTCTTTACAATCTATAGCTTTGATTTCCCTGGCATTTCTCTGCCTCGTTTCCATGCATTTTGTTCAAGAAGATTCTCTAACGTTAAGGGGTTCGGCCCATTGTTTCTCCGAGTGATACCACGCACCCTCAGATCGAACACCCGCCCTTCAGTGCCTTCCCTTCAATACCACCCTTATTAAGCCCTACCTTGAATAAGATGGGTTCCTTGTGAGGCTACTGGGGAGTAACGGGTCATGCAGAGGAAGCGACGGTGGCGCATGTTTCACAGGAGGGCAGCCCCTGCTATGGTTGGTCCTCTCCACACTTGACGCCACCCAAATTACATGGTTTAACTGGTTGTTAGCTGGAAAGTGTAGCAGTTATGACAGAGAGGGAGTGGTACATAAGTTGCTGTTGACGGTGTGGGCGTGCCCGTGTGCATATCCGTGCCGTGTTCGTACGACATGAGGGCCTTGAGTACGCTTTTCTTATAGGTTTCTATATCATTACACACATATTGATATGTAGGTGATTGCACGTACAGCTAGACCTGCTTCTCCAACGTTTCCTCTTTTATTTATCTGAAACAAATTGGGATTTTTTTGCTTCCGTGCAAGATACAGATCAACCATTTTGATCATTTTGGACACGTCACATTTGAGGTCTTTGAGAGCCCTGTTTGTGGATACGGGGATAGAGAATGTCTACGAGCGACTAAGCACTTCGTCTTCGGCGGTTCCTGGCCCTATCTGCTTAACGCAGGAAACTGCGAACAAGTATGAAAAAGTATATACATATCCTAGATTGTTCTCTCTCTCTCTCTCTCTCTCTCTCTCTCTCTCTCTCTCTCTCTCTCTCTCTCTCTCTCTCTCTCCCGTTAGACAAGAGCTGGACTCCCCTCAAGCGGCACGGGCTGATTAATTCTCTTTTTCCACTGCAACAAAGAGACCAACACTACAACAACCATACCACGTACCTCACTTCCTCCTGCCTTCTTTCTGTCTTGAGCGGCCACCCACAGTTGCTGTGGTGCACGGAACCCAATACAAAACACGGGACGTCGCCAAAAGTTCTTTATGAGCGCCAGTAGCATGACCAGGGAACACCACGCCAGCTCCCACTGCCAGTATCAATCGTATTAAGAGATATACTGGGATGACATTGTCTCTCAACACCGTTGATGATCCATTGCGAGGCAAGAATCGCACCCGTAACTTACTCTCGCCGGTATGGCAAGGAGCAGCATCTGAGGTCCTCAGTCCATCAGTAGAAACGTACTTCGGTGGAGGACGGAGTAAGAGGAGGAGGTCGGAGTGAGGGAGAGGTAGAGCAAAAGAGAGGGTGAGGGGAAAGGAATGACCATTTGAGAAGAACGACAGACAGGCAAATAAAGCAGAGTGCAAAATAAAGAAGGGTAGACAGAGACAGACGGATAGAAATGCTGAGAGAGAGAGAGAGAGAGAGAGAGAGAGAGAGAGAGAGAGAGAGAGAGAGAGAGAGAGAGAGAGAGAGAGAACCATCTATATCCTGCCACCAGTTTCCCCCCCAGCGCACACCCCGGTAGTCATGCAGTGAAGACCAAGGTGATTACCAAGTTAAAGTGGTAATTTCCTAGAGCGACACGGACTGGGGTGGTCACGTTAGGGTGACGGGGAACGTGGTTGACGGCAAAGGTGGTGTTGTCAAGTGGAGGGGTGATGGTGGTTGGTGGTGGTAGGAGTTGGTGATGGGGTAATGGTGAGGTTGGTTTTTGGGGGGTGGCTGGTGTACCTGAGGGTGCTGGAGAGGCATAGGGTAGCACATGGGACGAACAGGTATCTGGAGGCCAAATGGTCTATGAACAACGTTATCTGCTGGAGGTAGTCATAGTATCCGAAGTTCCTAATCTACAGAGATAGAGGACAGGACAGTAAAGTAGAAGGCACCTCCCCATTCACCCACCCACAGCTAGACGTCAGAAAAATAGCTAAGAAGAAGTACCAAGTAGTGTGGAGTACGCTGCCAGGAAAATCCTATCTAGAAAGAATATAAAATGTTAAAACTCCGCCACTCAAACCGAAGTGGGACATTTCTGAGAAGCTAAAATCTGGAACGGAAAGTGGAGGTTGAATCATGTGCTTCAAGATATTCAAATGAGTGTTTGTATATGATTAAAGTAATTAACCTCCCATGATTTAAACGTATTGATAGTCATCTCCTTAACAACATCAGGTGGTAGTTTGTACCAGTGTCCCATACCTTGACAGCTAAGAAGACTTTTGCCCATGTTTGTATTACGTATTCTTCCTTCTTATTCTCATACAATTATTTCTGGTCGCTGTCTCTTCATAATGTGAAGATTTGATCATGGGTTACTTCTAAGATTTATTCCGTATTTTGTTTTATCTCTGAGATCTCCTCAGAATCTCCACTAGTCTAGAGGAGTTGATTATCTGAGTCTTTCCTCGTAAGTTTTACACCTGAACCGCGGAATTGGTTTCGTCGCTCCTCTCTGAATTGTCTCTAATTTTTCCTCGCCTTTGGTCGGTCATGGCGAGCAGCGCTGAACAGTACATTCTGAGTGAAGTCTGATTATGGGCGTCGTAACGCGTATGCTCGTGGCTGTTTTATGGTTCATATTTCTGGCTATGAAACCAAGCGGAGTGTTACCTTACCATATGGAGCCATTTAATGTACGTACGTATTTGAGATCGTTACTGATCATGACTCGAAGGTCTTTTTCTTCTTGTGCTTCTGTTTACGGCATACCGACCATTTTATAGCCGTAATTAATACTCTTTTTTTCCGCCAGGTGTTGAGTGGTGACGGTTATAGTGATCATGTTACGAGGTTGGTGGTGAAGACTGCTGGTGGTGTAACACGCGCTGTCATTAAACACTCGCGTCACACTATTTTAAGGAATCTCGCGCTCTCTGCATGGGTCGTTGGTGGTAATCGCATCACGTTACTCTCCCGGCAGCAAAACCTTCTTTTTACGATCTGAGTTTGATTATATACTTTTTCATATCATACTTCCATTTACTTCTTCCTTCCCGTAGGTACAGTTTACATCATCATTCCTTGTCTCTCCTTCTTCTTCATCATCATGAAATTCGCAGCTGCAGCAGCTGGAGATTTCCCCTCGTGATCGGCAGGACTAAAAGGAAAAAAAAAAAAGAATGGTTTTCCGAACGCGACCATAAACCCAACTTAACCCTGTTCGTGTGAACGCCGTCCCAGCGTGTCGCCAGCAGATCATGCCAACCCAGTGTTCCGCCGTCTGCACTGAACAAGTTATGGCTGTGTTTAAAGCTTTTTACTTCCGTCGGTGGTGGGCGCCCCTCGAACTTTACAGTTACTCGACGCAGTTGTTGGAAAGCCTCTAAAACTCCACTTAGACGTGTACATATATCACGGATAATATAAAAAGGTAAACTGTCAGATGGATAACCACACACTCGAGGGAATAAGTAAACATACTACGAACACACACACACACACACACACACACACACACACATTTATATATATATATACCGAATTCATAATTAAACAGTTTTCACGCATTTTATATCTAATATAACCCACACCGCCAGTCATCTATACTGGGAACCGTATCATTACGTAATTATCATTAATCTCCGGGACTCCCGCTGGGACGTGATTTCAGTTACATAACAGTGGAAAGCGTCTCCGTCTGATCTTTATCTGATCGATTACCTCCACTGTAGGCAAATTTGACCCCGAGAGCCAGCCTGCGTCTGGACGTGACTTTCACATATCGTAAAGTAAAAGAGGAGGGGAGGAACTGCTAGTTATGTAAAGGATCTTATAGTGGAGGAGAACAGTTACAAAGATTACCAAGTGAGGGAGTGATTGCGTAATGCCCTTTTTTTTTCCCCCTCCTCTTCTTCTTCTTCCCCCAATGTGTTTGTAATGAAGACAATTTCCTGGTTGTATCATTTACGTAGCGGGAACCCCCCCAACCCTCTACCCTCTCCCGCCTCACCCCCACCCTATATCCTCCCCGTTGGCGGGAGGACTTGCGTACGTAGCCAGTAGACTAACAATTTACTCACTCCACCTGCTCCACGTTTTTCTCCCCCCCTGGCGTAAGATCTGGAGAGGAATGACAGGTTTTCCATGCTGCATTTTCCTTAATCAACATAACGAATGAGAGGTGGACACGATGAAACGCTGAGGGTCGCTTCGCGTCGTGTCATTGCACGTCGCGTCCACCACTAGATCGTGGACGTTGTCTGCTGCGTCGTGGTCCTGTTTGTGGCGTCGTTGGACGTTGTCTGCTGAGTCGTGGTCCTGTTTGTGGCGTCGTTGGGCGTTGTCTACTGCGTCGTGGTCCTGTTTGTGGCGTCGTTGGACGTTGTCTGCTGAGTCGTGGTCCTGTTTGTGGCGTCGTTGGACGTTGTCTACTGCGTCGTGGTCCTGTTTGTGGCGTCGTGGACGTTGTCTGCTGCCTCGTGGTCTTGTTTGTGCGTCGTGGACGTTGTCTACTGCGTCGTGGTCCTGTTTGTGGCGTCGTTGGACGTTGTCTGCTGCGTCGTGGTGGTCGTCGTGGTGTCTTGCCTCGTCGTTCGTCACCGTCAGCCCAGATGCTCAAGGTGGCCGTGACCGGCGCGTCTCTCTTGCGTAACGTATTACTTGCTTCTAATCGTTACCCCCATAGAGAGGGTTCCCGGGGCGGGCATTGCCCTCTTCCTGCAGTGGTGTTGGGAATGCATAAGTAGACTACCACACACACACACACACACACACACACACTGCAAAGAGACAGATAAACGGAAAAATATCAACTGCTCCAACATGTAAGTTGGAAATCTTTTTTTCTTCGTTCTTCTCATATCAATTTCAGCCCACGATAGAAGATCTTAAATCTTTAGATTTGTTAGGTGTTGTCTAAGTGGTGTTCGCTCGTGTCACTGGGGCGTCTCCAGACTCGAACAGTCGTAACGACCTTCCCGTACACCATTCCACAAGATCCGTTGTGGTGTTGGCATTAGTGGCTCTTGGCTCCCAACTGGAGGCCATGTCCTGGAGACCACTGCTAATGAATATGGCCTCACCTAAGAATGTTACATACACCCCAAGCGGCCTTATGGACAGCGAAATGGCATAAAGGCTACGCCACCGTGAAAACCCTGTATTATTAAAGAGTGTCGAATACTACGAACATTCTGCTCCGCATTGAAGGGAAACCAGTCATGTCATGGCGATGAGAGGGGAGGGGGGCGGAGGATGAATTAAAACCCTTGTGTTTCACACCAATTTTCTCTATTTACTGGACGATCGTTCACTTCCGTTGCCCTATTACTGCCCACCTTCCAGCAGTACTAAATAAATTTAGCCAACACCACAAGATCAGGAGGACTAGACCTCAATTGCTCTGAGGGATAGCCAACTCTCTCTCTCTCTCTCTCTCTCTCTCTCTCTCTCTCTCTCTCTCTCTCTCTCTCTCTCTCTCTCTCCCACCCCCAATGTCAGCACTGAAGTGGCTCTTACAATGTAGCAGAAGTTTCCAGCCATATCACTCTGAGAGATGCCCTGCCTCACGTAATGCTTGAAGCAACCAGTTCCATTTTGCTCTTAAGAACCCCGATACACCCGGTGCTTCAAGTAACACTTGTAGCATTAAATGCCTTACTTTTTCATCTTCCCTGATCGCTCAGAGTCCAGGAGTTCTACAAAATGGAGTATAAACATGGGAGATATAATGACAGTATTCTAAAAAGTAATGATCACCAAGACTTGAGATGAAGGCGAAGATAACTCATACGTTAATGCTACTGCGACGCCTCATCTTGTCTCAGAGAAAACTTCATCCTACCGTGGTAACAAGGCCAGGCTGTTGCTGCGTTGTGTTCTCAATCCCACACTGGTCGTTTCTCCCAGACGAGACCAGAAGGAAGTTCCGGTGTTTGTCCTCTTTAGTCGAGGGTATTGACGCTCTTCTCTTGACGTAGATAACCATAGCATCATTCTGTACAGCACCTCTTCTCTAGGACACATACGTAGGCTCTGCCAGAGAATAACTTCTGACACTGATAACCAAAAGGTTGGTTTCAAGTCGGCAGATTTCCTCTATAGCATTGGACGGCAAGTCCTTTTTTATGCGCTTTCCTCCAGCTCTACCGAGACTGATTTCTCCTTACGGTACCGGGTGTGTTGCGTATCTACAGTAGTTCTTTCTTCCTGAAAAAGAGAAAGTTACTGAAGAAATGCGTTCTTCACGGTGACTGCCGATGGCCCAGGTCCTGGCAACAAAGAGAGGATTTGGACTCATTTATAAATGCCTAGTGCCTAACATATTCTTCGAGTTTGGAGATGAAACCGGGGGAAAAACAAGAACAGGATTCAGATCCTTAAAAAAAGGGGGGGGGGGATTATCAGGAGCAAAAAGTGAAAAGATCAATAATCTTCATTATCAATTAGCCAATTAAGAGATGACGGATAACAGGAAGACGAGGGGGACCCCTACCATTAAGGCGACGTAATTCAGGTAAGCCGAGGTAAAGGTGGAAGCAATTACAGAAGCTCTTATTATCGCTAGAACTTGTCGCTTTTTCTCCTCAGCGTGTGTGAGCATGATGCCCCCTAAGCCATTTTCACGTATCGATTTCCGCTTAAAGATGAATGTTTAGATAAGAGAAATAAAGGTTATGATCTTCTCCAGCCGGTCAGCGCCCTTTGTTTCAAACAAGGGTGAGGTTTGGAGACTTGATAAAGATGCAGCGTGTAGCAGTGCATATAAACTGCCGATTAGCGGATGCCTGTTGGCTTATACCGAATATATGAGTACGTGTAAACTGCTGATTACAGGCTGCCCGTTACCCTACGACGAATTCGTTCTCAAGTTTCTACTCTTAAGGTAGTTGAGGTTGGGATGGAATAGTTAGAAGGCTCTCTCTCTTCCCCGTCCTCCACTCCCCCTCCAGCCGTAACAGCTGGCAGTGCGAAAAAGAAAGGGAGCAAAACCCACGCGTGGCTGAAGCACAGCAAGCTTGGGATTGTGCGGGAAAAGATGATAAAGAGACGAATGCTAATCTATACTGTCTTTTACACTGCTATACGCTGCTGCACTGCGTTACACTCCGCCTGCAGCTCCAGCGTTTACAGGACCTCTTATTTGGCTTTTCTTGATGCCATGGTGAGATTAAAGAAAGAAGTTTCTTTTTTTTCTTTATCGTGTGAGAAGACTTCACCAACGCCCTCATGTCACTTTCCGAAAGCTGAAAAACCAGATATAACACCAATCATTTTAAAGTTACCACAATACACCTGCATTGTTGTTGTGGTGAATTCCCTTGTAAGCATCATACATCCAAGGATAATGGTGTTGTGTCGTCTAGAACGAAGATTCCTCACAAAAAGTTAATTAGAAAGATCAGTGTGAAACAGAGGTCGAAAATAAGGTAGAGAGAAGATAACTGGAGATCCTAAAGCACCAAGGACGACAGCGGCGGCGTGGCAAGCAGGGTTGACGGGCAGGGACGGTAAAGAGGTACACTGTCCATCTACCATAGTCCAGGCATGGAGTTGAGGGGCAGGGAAGGACTGCGGTAGGTACAATGCCCCTGGACCAGTGGTGGTGAGGGTGTTGCCAAGGGCTCCTCGGAAGTTATATGTCTTCATGCCAACCTTGCTTATACCACGGGGCAAATATATTTCTCGGTCTGTATGATGGTAGTCCTCTTTTTTCTCTCTTCAGTTTACGAATGGGAGCGGAAACGCTATGAATTATGACCTCTGCATTAGCTACGTATTTGTCCAGGTGTTCAGAAGGGTATAATTCTCAGTGACAGGCGTGTGATTCTTGTGTATACTGATACTCAAAGAGGTCATTTTTGGAAATGAGCATCTTTGAGCGCCCACACGAACCCGCTCAAAGACACAAAGCCAATTTTCCTCGAGTATCATTTAGCAAGACTCCCATGACCCGGTATCTTCCAGCGTTCAGGCAAGACCCACCTACCGAAACTGTCACCCCTTGCAAGATTGCCATGACGACCCTGGGAGACCCGGGCATGCCTGCCTGCCGCCAGAGCCCACCTGCGCGGCTGCCCGCGCGTACACGGTGAATAAACAATAAGTAAGGAAGGGAGAAACCCCGCGCTTGAATGCTGAACCTCCCGTTAATTGGCGGACAGCAAAAACTGGGGCTGGCTTCCTGTGCCCCCAGGGTTCTGCCCATTACGACATACAAGCAAGAAACTGGGGCGTCTGCCAGCTATTTTACCTATGGTAATGACTTCGTAATCATTTCCCTTACATTTTTTGGCCCCCATACACACACGATCATATTACATATCTATCTATCTATCTATCTATCTATCTATATATATATATATATATATATATATATATATATATATATATATTGTGTGTGTGTGTGTGTGCGCGTACTATGCATAGCACAAAATCCTTTCCAAAGAAGAGGCAGATGATCAACGAAGGGAAGCCGTGGTAAGAACATAGAGCCGTCAACTCATGATAGTAATCGATATTGCGTTACACAATGAGACTGGTTTTGTTGATGTCAAGGTAATCGGGGAAAATGAAGAAAAAAAAAAAAAAGGTATGCCCCACTCGCTGGCGACCTGTCTGCACTCCTACCACCGACTGGTAGCGGGATTCGAGCCTGGAGCAATGCAAGGAGATTATTCTTCGCTATGACGGGTCGTCGCCGAGCGCCAAAGTTCCCCACCATGCAGTGCCTCTCGGTAGGTGACCTTTCTTGCCGCTCTAGCTCCACCCATCGTAGAGGATGTTGACCTTTTCAAGTTTTTTGGTAGACTATACATATAACATCATCTGGGGTGTCAGGTTGATCCGGGCAAAAAGAAAAGTTGATTTGCAATTGGCTTTGGGCGTAATTACGTCTTCCCGTCGAAGATCCTGGAAACGAACCAACTCTCTCTCTCTCTCTCTCTCTCTCTCTCTCTCTCTCTCTCTCTCTCTCTCTCTCTCTCTCTCTCTCTCTCTCTCTCTCTCCCCCCAAACAGTTACCACTGGGATCAGACTTTCCCTATACCTTAAGGTCATACGCTTGCATAATTTACCGTTTTTTGTGTGTGTATGTTCGTGTGACAATCGTGTTCAGCATAGCGAGGAGTACCTGACACAAGGACTGGAAGCCACTGTCTAATGTCAACACTCTTCATTACTCAGGGTTATCACTTTCCTTTATTCTAATAAGATTATCTTTTTTTTCCCCTTGTGAGACTTACCGCGATGAAAAAATGATTTCTCAAGATTACATCAGAATATGTTTGTTTTAATAATATTAAAAGAATCTTGTTTTATTATGGTTTTTAAGGTAAAAGTAGTTCTGTAATCTTCATTTTCATACAGTTACAAGTGGGAGTTCAGCAGTGTCACGCAGAAGTACAAGAAGTACCAATAATCATAGCATTCTCTGCCACTAGAACACCTGTGACGCCATTAACTCTGCTGCCACTAGTGTGAACAGGACTGAAGAACCTCTGGATTTGGCCAGCTCTTGCTAGATTCTGCTGACACACTTTGAGCCATCCCATGCGTCTGGGTTAACTGTTATCACGACCCTCCTGACGGAGACGACGACGCCCCTGGTAAAACAGAACCTCTGTCTGTTGCTGAGGAAGGGGAACCCACATTGACATTAGCCCTTGAGTTCTCAGTGCAGTCGCGTGACTGCTAACCCAACGGCAGGGACTCTGTCGATTTTCGGGCAGTTTTCTGAGTAGTTTTTAAAAGAATATGCACGTTTTCAGAGCTGAACCTCGCACTGCTCCCAGGGTGTAGAATTTGGAACTGTCTCTAAACATTTAGCATGTAAATTATTGAGCTTTTCGTCCCTCAGGTTTTTCTGTCTCATTGGTCTTCAAGATATCTTCAAAAACTTGTAAGAACCGATGGTTCGATCCTTCTAAATCAAGCAACACACACAAACAAACATACGAGTGTCAACTCCCCCCCCCCCCCCTTCATACAGTACATGTAGGTAATTACACAAATACACGCACTAAGAAGATACAAGATCGTAGATAAATCTATCCCTTTGCGACCTCATGACTGCTGTCCGTGTGTTCTCTCTGAATATCAAGATAATGTTTCCTTTTCCAGATGGCATTCTGGTGATCGACCAACACGAGGGAGCGCCACGCGGACAACGATGGTTCTCTGAGATGCAAGGTGACTGGTACATATGAGGCCCAACAGGATCGTGTTATCCACCAGCGCCCACTCCGTCTGACCTTCTCCGTGGAACGTAAGTGTTGATCTTAACAGCACTCCTCGTGTCTTGTAGTGAGAAAGACAAGCCATTTCTAGTCAGCAACAACCCTTGGTTTTCGGCTTGTGACGAAGTCGTTGCCAATATTCGGCCCCACGAGTATGTTTCAATTGTTTTTCGTTTATATTTCGATATGTTAAGGAGGAATGATGTCTCCCAATACATCCCGAGAGCCATAAACTGTAGTGCACTGGCTGTTGATTTCGAGTAAAACAAATGAACGTCGAGCATCCCGCATCCGACTCTCAAAAACGCATCTGATTCTAAACACGTCAAAGGGCGCGTTGGTTTTTCTTTCCCATTTGCTATGTAGGGATGCCTAGAATTAACATACCGATGGACATCAGAAAGAACCCATAGTCATCTTTTTTTCCCTTATACTTTTGAACTTATTTTCATGCTAAGTTTTTTTTTCTTTGACTGACAGTGTGTTAATTCCTTGGTGCTGATCACCGAAACTTGAATCTATGAGAGGTTGTTAGTTTCCTGCTGTAGCTGAGGACTATACGTGGATTGGCTTTGGTGTCTGTAACTCTGTGAAATGAACTTCTTTAGTCTGTGCTTCAATGTGGGCGTTATCAGTGTTTAAAATGGATGATTTCAGCTTGAAATTTCTTTTACCAAATATCGTTAAAAACTTACGTGTAGTTATTTCTAGACCAAATCGTAGTTTTTTTTTTTTTTTATATAACTATATTGTGACATAGTTCTCGTCTGATTTTAGGTTCTGAGGTTTTTCAATCTTTCTCTGTGACCTCAGCTTTAAACTCTGTGTACCTCTGCTTCGTCAGCTTCATAACGCAAGCTTCGACCCATGGGTTGTCGACCAGCCTCACAGTTATGTTCTTCATGGGTGTAGAATCTCGTGTCTGTGACCCAGTAGAGAAGACTCCAGACACTGGAAGACCTACGTTGACATCCACTCTTGCAGATATGCTCTCTCATGATTTCATGTGCTACCGACTTCTCGCCGAAGTGGCGTAGAGAGAGAGTAGTGGGTACTGACGAGTTCGATGTCGCGCCAGACCTGTTCCACCGCGGGCCACACTCACCACTGCGTTAGCATAACGCCTCACTCCTGGTGGTGGATAGTTACACACTCGCCTCCTCCTCCTCCTCCTCCTACATCGTCAGCGCGGCGTTGAGGATCCCTTCCAACTCTAGTGTCGTCTCCAGTTTGTTGCCCTGCGATGCAATCTCGTCCACAAGGCTTTGCCGTGCAGTCACGTTAGAAAACTTGTAAATCACCAGGAAAATGATAAGTGACTCGGAAGCCGATGTATCATACACTCGCTGTAGTGGTGCTGTGAGACGGTGATCTGTCATTTCCCTGTGGTAGGGTTGGTGGGGTTAGTAGTACGGCAGACGCGAGAAAAGCCTTTTTAGGTCATGATATTTAAGTGGCGCCACTTGCACCCATTGAGTGGTGTGTGTGTGTGTGTGTGTGTGTGTGTGTGTGTGTGTTTCAGTGTTTGTAAGTTCACTTGTTATGCTGTCATGGTGGCCCTAGAGATTGGGATCTACGATCAAGCTCCACTGGCAAGTCCCTCATCTACTTTTATATAAGACGAAGGTGTATTTGTGCTGCACGGTTGCACCCGATCAGCCGAGGGCGATGGTTAAGGAGGTGGGGGAAAGAGACTGTGTCTCCCGCCTCCTGCCCCAAGCGGTAAACTACTTCCTTTCACCCTCTGGGACCTGGTCATAAACCGCGACTACGTTCCTCTACTTGACATGCTTTTGCGCGCTGCCTCACACCTCCCGCCTCTCCTGATGACGACTTCTGCAGGGCGTAATGTGTGAGGTGGGGGATGTGTGTGTGTGAGATCATGCGTGTGTATGATATACAGACTGTAGAGGGAGATCGTTATTCTAGGTTCCGGGAAGGGGATTCACACACAACTCGGGGAGAATACGTATAATCGGGCAGTGGAAATCCTCACGCGCCCATAGCCACAAGATATACGCCTCTAGACATAACATTCTCCCTGTAAAAGAAGGAAAAAAAAAAGAGAGAAGTGGGACAGACTCGCCATAGATAACCTTGGAGTATACGGTGTGTAATATGTTCCTGCCACCCACCCTCATGAACCCAAACTCTAACCTTCATACCACAAATGATTAGGGGAAATCAGAGGGGGCGATGATTACTATTGCCATTCCGACGTTACAAACTACGGCGGAGAAAGTCGGGTGTGTAATGTAGAGCTGACTCTCTCTCTCTCTCTCTCTCTCTCTCTCTCTCTCTCTCTCTCTCTCTCTCTCTCTATCTATCTATCTATCTATCTATCTATATCTCGCGTTACACATGCGAATCACTTCGAGATGCGTCACGTGGTTCATTTATCCACACTGGTGGTGTCGGACGCGTTCTCTGCCTCATAGTTGTGTGCAGACGCCGATGTGTGTGTGTGTGTGTGTGTGTGGCCAGCAGGTATATTTCTGGCAACAACTTTATATGCACACTTCCCTCATACTGATGCAGACCTTCACGCCTATCATTCGCTGGCCGATACTTTACATGAGCGCGCAGGAAATGGTGCACCATGTCGAAAAGCCAAGCGAAAATCCCGCTGTGTTTATGGCTTGCCTTGACTGTGGATGTGGCGCAGACCTGAACCTATTGCACTCGAAGTTGCAGCCAGCGTTTATACTCTCAAGTCTTAACATTTCAGTTCACAAAGAGTCAAGGTTATAGTGATACAAATAGGAAATAGAACACAGAAATAGATTTTCAGCATATATATATATATATATATATATATATATATATATATATATGTAGATAGATAGATATAGATATTCCTATGAGTTCACGGGGAAAATGAAACACGATAAGTTCTCAAGTGCACTTTCGTGTAATAATCAAATCATCAGGGGAGACACAAGAGATAAAATATAAGTTAGTTGATATACATCGAAGAGACGAAGCTAGGACGCCATTTGGACAATCACATGATTTTTCAGTCCTTCCAAAAACCTTATTATTGTTCATTGTTGTGTACATCTTTGATGAATAATTATCGGATGTTCTTTCAGCCTAATCACTTCTGTTACATGGTAATTTCTTCCGTTTAATATGGCTCTTGCATTGAGAACAGCCGGTGTCAAGTAGGTAGGTAACGGCAATGGTTTCCCTAGCAACTCATTAGCAATGGGATAGTAGAAGCACCCAATATAAGATAGTTAGAAAACGGGAGGACGATGGAACTCGAGACTAGCCAGACGATGGCTTGTCAGACACAGTGACAGAGTGGCGGCAGATGGACCAAATTCGACCTACTTATTAGGGTTGTGTGGTCGTGAACGGTAGTTCAAAGTTAAGGTGCCAGTATAACACATGATCTGTGCAGTGTGAGGATGAAGTGTTGACAGCACCTACCGTCATCCTTACCTATCCCTGACTCCACTCTTATCCCCCCCATAGTCATGGCCAAACTCTCACACTAGCCCCTCAACCTCACCCACTTCCCCCATAACACACTTTGCCTGAATGTGGCTCACTGAATCAACGCTGACTTCCGTCTCCACGTTGCTGTAAATTTACGACCTCGCTGCCTGCGTGAGGCAAGTGCGGTTTGCGGCCACAACAGGTGAGGCACATGTGGTTTACGACCACACCTGGTGAGGGAAGAAGTGTGGCCACAACAGGTGTGATGTGTGGCTACAACAGGTTACACCATGGAGCAAAGGAGAGGTGCTTTGTCTCATTACGTGGGATCTCGGGCGACGCCAAAAGAGACGGAGGTGTAATGTGCGCTTACACCAAAAAGAAACAAGGACAGTGTGGGAGGATTCATTTTGCTTTAATACTGGATAGAGCAGGTGTCCTGTGCAACCACACAATAAAGAAGGAATCTGTACTTGGACAGGTGAGGCAGATACAGAGGTGTCGACAAACCAAGTGAGGCAGGTTCAGCATTAGCCCACACTAAGATGATGCACTTCATAGCCACGCCATGTAGTATATAGCCACGCCAGGGGGGAAGCCACGATGACCCACAACAGTAGTAGCAGCAACGTACTGAGCCACTGGAAGCGCCGCAGGAAGTGCAGAAGACTAAAACAATACCGCCAGTGCTGCCCGAAGTGCCTCGGGAAATGGAAGGTCGTAATGAAAGAGCATTAAGGTAACGGCAGCAGCAGGGAGACCCCATGAACGACCATCACAGGGACCCCCCTCAATTGTTTCGTCAAAGCGAATCAGAGGCCGATCCTCCCTAGGCATCAGACGCTCACCACACCTGTAATAATCTCCCATAGACACTTTACTGCATGACCATGTCACCCGCAACAAGTGCATTGCTCTGTCTCGAGAGATAATACGGAGGTGATTACCAATATTATCCAAAAGATAGATACAAATCATTAAGTAATTTCCAGTGATTTTAAGGAGGATTTTGCGTAATGTACCATATCAGACCGAGAGCAGTGATTACACCGACTGACAAATTGTTAACCGGGGTCCCCATTTTACTCTCAGTTTGTGAAAAAGGAGGGAAATTTGAAGTGCGTGTGTGTATATATATATATATATATATATATATATATATATATATATATAATATATATACTTTGATGAAGAATGAATCCTGTATTCATAACGTGATTCAAATGTAATTCCTTTTAAGAATTAGTTCGTCGTACATTTAACAGATGGAAGTTTACAGCCAGCACCGCGAGGCTCCCATACAATTCCATGGCCTACCTCGATGCTAATTTTCCGGACCGGCGGGTAGGGGAAAGAGGTAGTGTTGAGTAACCCCAAACGTTCGCCTGATTCAACCTCATCGGATTTTCGCCTGTTGGGTAACCTGATGCGTTACGGTGCACGGTAGGAAGCCTGCTACACTCCAAGAACTGACACATGGCTCTGAAGGAGGCGCTGAAGGCGTCTTCTTACAACTGTCCCAGCGATAACTTTTGCGCCAATTTGTCGCTCCGTATAGGAATTCTGCTACACTCCAAGAACTGACACATGGCTCTGAAGGAGGCGCTGAAGGCGTCTTCTTACAACTGTCCCAGCGGTAACTTTTGCGCCAATTTGTCGCTCCGTAGTACGCCGCTGGCATCAGCGCCTCTCTGCCCATGTTGGACAATCTGGACATCTGAGAGCGTGAACCACGTGACGTAAGCCATTGTTTCTCCGAATTGAAACATCGTTTTTTTTTCTCTTCTTCGTTACTGAGTATAGTGTTCATCAGTAAGGTTTTTTGCCGTCTCGGCTATAATTAGAAAATTATATACATGCAGCCATACACACCTTCATTTATACAAAGCCATAGATATACAATATATGTATATACAGAAATAAACAACCAGACACATATGCAGTCATATATATAGTCATGTATCTATACACATAGATAGTCTTCATAAATCCAATGCTCCTGAGTGACACAAGGAACCATCCTACACCCTCCGTGTCTGTAAGTTGTAGACAGCCCCGGCCCACGGGAGTACAGCCCTCCTGATTTAAGAGTGTTGTTGTGATGCCCGGGACCATCTCACACCCTCCAGGTCATGATTGCTGATCGTATCTTCCGTCTCATTAAAGCAGAGCAAGCAACCTATTCTTAAAAGCTCGTCCTTCATTACGCTACGCAATTAACTTCATTTTTGAGGTTTTGTCTCGTCTTCCCTCCCTTTCTCGCCCTCTCTCTCTCTCTTTTTTTTTTTAGTCTTTTTTATTCTTTTAGCGTCCCGTCTTTTCGTTCACTCAAATCCTGGTTTCGATCAGGCCTTTTCTCTGTAAATGGGAATAACTGACATGAAAAGATGCAGACCTATACGACCATACACATACACAGTGACACTGGCAGACTTACAGGTGTACATAGGCCACTGTCACACATACACGGCCAGGCTTACACACACACACATATACACACGGTCATTCGCAGCCACGCAGAACCATACACTGTCATGCACTGCAGCAAGTGGGCGACACCAGCACATATATAAAAAAAAAATCATGTACGGTCACGGCCGTAAAACCAGCAGATGTCCAACCCATGATTGCCGGCGGCTGAAGAAAGGATAATAATACTAGTTGGCAGCGAGCGTATGACATTATATGGCCAGGACAGGATATGCGAACAGTTACGGGTCTTGTTAGGAGCAGGGCTATCAGGGCTCCCACACTTACCACCCTTCGTAACAAGGCCACGAATGGAAGGGGCGTGTTATACCAACCACAGGAGGGTGAGTACAACAGATAATGCCGTGGAAAATAAATACTTGTGATTCTTACGTAAGACGAAGGAGGGGAGGGTGAGGTTGGGAAGCCCTACTTCCTTTATGATCATCTGCCATTTTTTTTTCCCTCTCTCTCTTTCCTTTCTGATAGTAATTATTACCACGAGAGAAATTGTTTCGGCGTGGTTATATACTCCAGGCGTGTCGGGAAGCCATCCACCAGCATACCGAACATGACCGCAAATAAGCATATTCTTTTTTAACATTAGTCATTCTAAAAGGAAGGGCATTGAAGCGTGACCAGGAAAAGAACAACAGAGGGCAACGACCTGAGGGTTGCATAAGAAGGGACCTGCACGTGTTGCCGCCGCGAGGCCAGGGACCTCCTCCTCCTCCTCCTCCGCCTCCTATCCTCTTCCTCTTGGTTATGATCGTTCCCCCTCCAGTGAGGGGGAGGTTGGTGTGTAGTCGGGGCAGTAATTATCATTATTATTATCATAACTATTGTTATTGTTATAAACGGGTTTTGCAATCGATTGCAGCCAGTGGCCACATGTATGATGAGAGTGTGATGTGGTCTTCGAATTATCCTCAACACCTGAAGAAGGTGCTAAGGAGTCTTCAGCTGGTGGATGTACGCAGCTTGACGTCAATGGCTTGAATGACCCCTGCAGTTGATAGGCTTAAAGCTCAAAAACCCAACTGCAGCCAAAGGCTGGAAAATATATAAAGGAAATACGTACGGCGATAAACAATAGTCCGTAAGAAGTGAGTTGTTAAGCAGCATTAATGTGGATACAAATGTGGAGGTTTACAGTTGATCCACTTATGATTTGTTAAGTTTATAATGATAGGGATAAAACTGTCCTTGTAGCGGTCTGTACCAGCTCTTACATGTTCAGTGGGGTTGTGGTAAACGAACTGCAACTCGGGGAAGAGGGATCTCGATTGATAAGAAGTGAGGGTGGCGAGATTGGTGTTGAAAGTAGCTTCAACCCGAACTGTTAGTTGGTGTCCATGATAGAAAAAACGAATATAGAATTATACAAGAGGCCGCTGTATATGTGGTGTTTTATGAAGCCAGTTCCCCCAGGATGTATTCCAGAAAGAGAGATGATATTTTACCCCATTAGAGACAGACAGAAACGTAGAATAAAAAACGTGATTACCTTATTACCTTCACGTGTAAGATAATCATATATACATGCACCTTGACATCAAGGGAATGATACGAAGCTACAAGAGAAGAACGAACAGAATTATAACATCAATAAGGTAAACACAATATATTAAGGAGAAAACCATCTTCGTAACAAAAAAAAAAAAACTGCTAACAGGCAGAGGAACATTGGTGTAATAACTGCTTCACTTCCTCAGTTGATGATAATGTGACTAACAACAAAGACATCTGGGTCACAATTAGTTATCCTTTATATTACTCAAAACAAACATGAGTGATGATCAGATCTACTTTATATATATGGGTGATAAATTAGTCTTATATCACTAACAACAGAGAACCCTGGTTGATGATTAGGTCGGCTCTGTATTACAAACAACAAAGGGACATGCGTCATACTTGTGTCTGGTTTATATCACAAACAACCAAGAACCATGAGTGATGGTAGGGTGAGCGAGGGGAGAGAGAGAGCGCCCCCCTATCTCTCTAGGCTCAGTGAACGACTTTATCAACCTTGGCCACGGCGCCTGTGCTCCATAAGTCACAACAACCCGTCCAGCATCAGACACTTGCCGTCGTAAGGACCAGATTTATTAACGCCCGCAGCGCACGGCACAAAGGCCGCCCGAATGTACAGACATCACGTTTTTGAGTGTATCGTTGTCCAGTGGTGGGCGTAGAGCGGTGCTAAAGACGTGTGATTCAGCAGTTCCAAATTCCATGAGGAATGACGAAAGGGAGGGCTGAACGACGGAGCGATATCCCTCCTGAGGGTTTCACCTAGACGACCTCAGGGGCCCCTGTGGGGAGCTAAATTGGTCGGACGGTGACGTAGACATCCCTTAGGGCCCGGGTGGCGCAGCGGGTGCGCGCCAGTCAGCGTGCGAAAGCACCGTCGTCGGCGTAGTGGTCCCCGTGAGGACATGGGGCCGGGGATGGGTCTTGGTTATTGCCATTCGCCACGCCGCTGGGGAGGATGGCAGTGGGTAGTGAGGGCCGTGGGAAGGAGACTGGAACAGCGAGAAGATATACAGAATCATAGGACAAGCATTTGGTGCAGAACTAATCTTTATGATAGTTGGTCTCTATAATCAGCTGCAGCCAGCTGATATATTCGAAGAAAATAACTACAACAGTAAAAGGAGATTATAAAAGATAGAAATTATTAACATGTAAATACAAGAGGTGGAAGTTAATGAACAGTCTGCTAGATTTTGCTGATGATTATTTCCAATGGCCGGGATAGGGCTGTTTTTGTGACGGTCTGTACGAACTCGGATGCGTTCGATGCGGTTGTGTTGACGAACTCCACCTGGAGGACGAGGGATCTCGGGTAGCAGGAGACGGCTGCTGGAATGGCGTAGTGGCTTCTTGCCGAACTGACAGATGAAGTCCAGGTATTGACTGGAAATACTCGGGGGAGAATTTGTGTACTGAGCGCCTCATAGTAGAAGAAGGGGGTCAAGAATGATCCTGCATACCCTTCTCTGTTCCTATATATATATATCTTCTGTTTCCCCTTTTAGAAAGTCAAAATACAAGGAGGGGAGGGTTTCTAGCCCCCGCTCCCGTCCCCTTTAGTCGCCTTCTACACGTGAGGAATGCGAGGGAAGTATTCTTTCTCCCCTATCCCCAGGGATATGTGGGTGGGTTGGGCCGTTCTTTCGTCTGTTTCCTTGCGCTACCTCGCTAACGCGGGAGACAGCGACAAAGCAAATAAAAAAAAATAGAAAAAAAAAAATAAAATATATATATATATATATATATATATATATATATATATATATATATATATATATATATATATATATATAAATATATATATATATATATATATATATATATATATATATATATATATATATATATATATATATATATATATATATAATATACGTGCCGACTCCGACTTTCACCAACAACGGCACCTTGTTGTCCCAGCCATCCAGTCGACTCCCTAGCAACTAACCAGCGTAGGTTCTCGTGCAGATATACCGGAAATTAAACCCTCTGGTTCGCTACGCAAAACCGACATTAATCTATCCGTTACCAGGCATTTTCCTCCCTCTGTGTTTTTTTATGGTAATTACCGCTCATCCTGTTGAATTACCAATTACGCGTCTCGTATCTCAATCTATGTAGGTCAGACATATTACTAGAGCTAAACTCTCTAGGATATAGAGGAGAGTGCCGACGTCTCTAATTATCCCCCGAAAAAAAAAATGTATACATAACCCTCGCTAGCATATTAGATTATTTACCCGTTATCAGATGAGGAAGGTAATCCCACGCGTGTTGGCAGGGGCGCAGGGTGGTGGAGGTGTTGGGGGAGGAAGTTGTGGTAGTTAATGGAGCCTTGTGGTGCAGGAGTAGCAGCCCCCCCCTAACACAGGCACTCTAGCAAGACGGGCCCGCTCGATAGATTGTATCGTTTACCGAAGAACCTACGTAAGGCGAGGGAGCTCGCAAGAACCAATAACAAGATTGCTGTTGTGACTAGGACAATAGAAGTAATGCCAGAGTTTTTCGTTGTATGCCCATACATGCATACACCGAGAGTGTCCATCATTTCCCTGCTTCATGAAGTAGCGCAGCCTTGGAGATGCAAGATCTCCCGTACAGTGTTTCTGGGTAACAGTGGTACTCTTCCTCAGAAAAGGGTCATGCGGTAGTTATTGTTATATATATATATATATATATATATATATATATATATATATATATATATATATATATATATATATATATATATATATGAATGCCGCCTAGCTGCTCACAGAGTTGGACCGACCCTATGCCTGTTATGCCATCCCTGACGATCTCACCATCGTCAGTGGACAGGAATCAATACCGCTTTGTCAAGGACCTTCTGGTTCCATAGGAGTCCATCTGACTAAATCTCGTCCTACCAAGGGAATGCTGGAGTATGATAGAAGAATTAGCACTCCTCGTACTTGTGAAGGTATTGAGACACAAAGCTAAAACCAACTTGGTGCAGTAAAGACCTGTTCTTTTGGATAATATATATATATATGTAGATGGCATATATAAATTCGTGTAGATGACCTTGATGATGCCTGGTAGTGAGATGCTTGAAGTAATGTGAAGGCAGACCATTTGATTTCGTCGAAAAAGGAAATTGTGAAACTGCATTTGATCGGAAAATGTTCCGCGTTTCTCTGGGGAACCAATAACTAGTTCTTTACTGACCTCTAACCAAAGGATTAAGTAAAAGAGAAAGCATGATCATATTCGTTAAGGTTCTGCCGACGTACTCATGCTGATCACACACACCCTGGTTCTCAAACACTGTCGATAATGGTGATAATTGATGGCAACGGTCCTGACGTACAATTTTGCTGAAGAACATCCAGGTGTTTGCGGGGCTCCCCGACCCCTAGCACAGCCTTTGACACACACACACACACACACACACACACACACACACACACACACACACACTGGCTGCTCTCAGGGGGAAATCCGATTATAAACTATTGATATAGAAGCCATAGACGGGCAGAGCGGAGTGTGGGACAGGCTGGGGAAGGACTGTGGTAAGGGGATTTCCCATTCATTTTCATGGATTTTTTCGTCGGCTTAATCCCGACATCAAAACATGTTTGTTGTGTTAAATGCTGACGCAGTTCTCAGCCCATTATGATGTAGATTATACGGATGGTAAATACGCACAGAGAGAGAGATGAGAGTTAGTTTTGGTACTGAAGAATGTGAAAGTATTATCCAGGATGGCAGGAGAAAAGGTTTGTTGATGACTTCAGGTGCGAGGATGGAGGAAACCATACAGACAGCCTGACAAACATACTGTAAAGGAGAAGTTCGTGCTATATAAAACTTACCGAAACCAGTAGTTTTTGGAGAGACTGAACAGTTGAAATACCGTCTCTCTTTTCACGTTAGGAGAGACGAGAAAATAGAGACAAAGAACTAATGGTGATGATAAAGTGTGTGTGTGTGTGTGTGTGTGTGTGTGTGTGTGTGTGTGTGTTCTTCTTAACTTACTGTTTGTGTGAAGACCATTTGAGGCCAAAGGAATTTTATGCCCTCTTGTATGTTTGAGACATAACTGTCTGTCCGAGTCCCACCATACTTGTCATTGATGGATCAGTGTTTATGTGTGTGAGCCAAGTCGTGTGTGTTGTATGACTGCTTGTGTTGCTGTCACCAGGGCTAACATGGCTTGCTAGCTGGGGCTACCCAGATGGTATGTATATAACGTTTGCAAGTTCTCCTGCAAGGTTTTCATCCGCCAGCGTACCAACCCCAGCATCCCCTTAGTCTATTCTGTTCCTGTTTACAGTATTATATTACAGTCCTGGTACGTGACGTCCGTGTGTGTATAGAAACGCGCAAGGACGTGATCATAGTGTGTACATGGTGGGTGTACGTGTTATTATTATGTGCATAAGTAAGCGTGTTGACGTCATGCGGCTACTCAGGGAGATGTGTATGTATGTGAGTTTGCGGGTCAGGGCAAGGAGTGTGTGTGTGCGTGTGTGTGTGTGAGAGAGAGAGAGAGAGAGAGAGAGAGAGAGAGAGAGAGAGAGAGAGAGAGAGAGAGAGAGAGAGGGCAGGCATTCCTCCAATCGGGAGTTTGTCTACGTGCGCGTGCATCTGGGAGGCTGGCGCGGGTGCCTGAGCCTGCATACGGCCTCCTTCGCTGTGACATCTTGATTCTGTTCCGGAGATATTGTTGAGCAGGGGTGTGTGTGTGTATCGAACGTGAGTCCTGCCTGCCTGCCCTTGCCTGTCGCACCACGGGCCTGTGTCAGCTTCAACTGGAGCACAGGACTGGTTCCCACAGCTGGTCAGGCGTCTGTGTGTGTGTGTGTGTGTGTGTGTGTGTGTGTGTGTGTGTGTATGGTTTATCTTTTTTAAGGGGGCGTGGGACTTTGGTGAGTGTTTGTGTACTACACTACCTAGATAAACTTAGATGGTATAGATGTGTATTACATTCATACATATACATATATGATATTAGCCTCACCTACCGAATCGGAATTTTGATGTGACAACGTGTCTTATGTCTATAATGTTACGTCATGTACGTCGGAAAATCTGGTTGACCACAGTTGATATGATTCCCTTTTTTCGTATTGATTCGACATGTGAAAGATGATTTTGTAGTTAAGTGAGAACACCTTAGAGTAATTCAGCGAGTTAGTACGACGTGCACCCACCAGGAGGGTGTGTTATACCAGGTATTTCTGTGACCTGCAACGGAGGAGAGGGTATGATCGTTAGTTAATATGTAATTACCACAAAGCTTTACTCTTTCAAAATTGAAGTAGAAATGTTGAATTGGAACTGAGGTTGGCTGAAAACATAATGACCATCCTTGATTACATATTCAAAATGCATATGAAATAAGAAATCGTTTCTCTCATCTTCCATTCTCTTTGCATTATCATAGGAAGCAAGTAATATCATAGTCAATTTCATATAAAAGACAGATGAAGAAAGGAGAATGGAATAACATAACCAGATGTCAAAAAATATATAGACTAACATAGTTTATAGACGTGGAAATTTCTCTTACATCAGGACAAAATCAACGATGGAATTATGTTAATTAATGAAAAGGGATTGTGATCAGTATATATACACGGTCATCATTCCCACAATAGACATGCTCGCTTATGGTGACCACTAGATAGATAGTAGTTCATGGTAGTCACTCTTAAGGATGCTGGCTGATGGGACATCATAAAAGACTTGCCATGTTGGCACATAGCAGCTACGAGAAGAGTGCTGGCTCATGGGAGTCTCTTGAAAGGTACTGGCTCATGGCAGCCACAAGAAAGGACTGATTCATCGCCTCTACAAACCCTGGGAATGATGACAGAAGGAGGGTATCCTCCCTGGTGTGTGGAGGGGAGCAGCAAGTCGTCAGACTCGTTGTGCGGCCGCCGTGCACTTTATGCAGACATTAAACCTGCCAATCCCATCCTCGACGGTCGTCACCTCAAACCAAGTGGCTCTGAGATTACCGCGTCTTCAGGATCATTGCCTGTCGAGAGTCGCTGTGGGAATCGTTCGTTCGGGAAGGCTTCGCCAGCGGAGTTAAAGGAACTAATTTCTTGACCGGGGATGAGCTGCGAGGCATTACGTGGATTTACCAGGAGTAATTCACTTTTATGGACGAACCGTTTAATGACGTAGACGAGAATGCTTTCATGTGTACTTCCACCGTAAATACTCACACACACACACACACACACACACACACACACACACATGGGGTATGGAGGGCCCCAACCGAGGTGTGGAGGGACCCCAGCCGAGGTGTGGAGGGCCCCATACGGAGCTAGAGTCAAGCGACGGCTCTCGTCGCTCGACTATAAAAGCTCTGAATCACCGCCAGTAAAGCGTGACAATCTTTATTCAGGTTTTATTGGAAACCAGTAATGAGGAAG
Source organism: Panulirus ornatus (assembly GCF_036320965.1). NCBI lineage: Eukaryota > Metazoa > Arthropoda > Malacostraca > Decapoda > Palinuridae > Panulirus > Panulirus ornatus. The sequence goes on along the minus strand of NC_092236.1, from coordinate 7,423,279 downwards.
GCGGACAGGGCCAGCCAACTCACCGCAGGCGGCACTAAGGCCAGCCATGTCACTCCAGGTGAGAAGAATGACGCCAGGTTTTTCACCGCAGGTCAATGTGAGGTCACCTTGATCACCATGTGGGTAACTGTGGAGGCTGGGAAGTCAGCCTAGGTCACCCTAGCGGCCTGAAGGGTGACCTTTGAACCCGCCCCTTAGACACAGGATCAAAACTCGTCGCCTAACAATTTATCTCTTCTTTCTCTCTACGAGAGAGAAGTAACTCCTCGTTGACCTTACCCTTATCATAAGTTCAACAAAGTCTCCACGGCAGTCACCATGAAACCGCACTCGCGATGTACTTGACGAAACCCTTCCATCAGCAGGCTGCTCTTATACAGACCTGTTGCCATATGAGAGAAGAGAACACCGTAGAGTGTGTACATTTGAGTGGCGGTCTCAGAGCAAGCGACGTCGTCCTGGAGAAAGACTTCGTCTTGGGGAAACTGTTCGGCGCCGGTTCGTCCCGGATATGATCCGCAGGGCTCCTGCCGAGCCTTTTAGCTACGTCATGTGTCTTCCCTCAAGCATTACCTCCTGCGGTAATCTATCTTGACGACCAGGTTGACGTCCCCCTCCAGCCCGGGACGGATGGAGGGTTCAGTCTTAAGGCTTTCAGTCAACACTGATCAGAGGAACCGTCGGGGTGAGTGGGTGGGAGGGAAAGACTTGGGGAGAGTGAGTTAGGATGGGAAGGAGTGAGAGTGAGGAGTGGTGGTGGTGAGAGTTAGGACGGGAGAGAGTGGTGGGAGGAAAGGGTGGTGGCGAGGGTCAGGATGAGAAGCGGGGAAGCAGGGATTAGTGGCAGAATAGGGAGGTGCCTGCTTGCCTGCAGTCCACCAGAGTCGGGGAATAAAGAGGTGTATTGACAGTGCCCAGATCGAAGTCAGGGAGGGAGCGGATGATGGATCCACTCCTGGCATGAGGAACTGCCTTGCAAACCGATCATTTCCTCCTGGATTATAGGTCACGCGAGGTGCTTTAAAAACACACACTTGAAAGTGTGATTTACGATTCGGCTGTTATTATCATATCATTAAGCGATACAATTACCTGTGTTACGATCATAGTCGCTTGTAGATACAACAGGACAGTTACATGTCGATACAGCAATACAGCTACTAATGGATACAACAATACAGGCTCCTGAGGATACAACAATACAGTCACCTCTTTATACACCTGTACAGTCACCTGTGGATGCACAATACATCTACCTGTGCATACAGCAATATAGTCATCTGTGGATACAACAGCACAGTATCTTGTGGACACAAGAATACAGTCATCTGTGGTATCAACATTACAGTCACCTGTGGTAGCAAAACAGTGTTTAAAACTTGCCAAACGCAGCTTTCATGGATGATTACAGTGTCATACACTTGTTTCATAAGTTAGTTGTGTAACAGTCTTTACTTAGCGATTTCCACAGAAGAATATTCCATAAAGAACATGTTTCCTTGACCTTCCCAGACCTTTCTAGACGTTCCCTAATCTTCGCTAGTCATAAACAACCCAACAAAACCTTCTGTATTCCTTTAAAGTTGCTACAAAATATTCTCTGGTCCTTTCCAATCCCTATAGAGCATTCTCTGGCTCTTTCTGGTCCCTACAAAACATGTGTTTCTAAACCTATCCATTTGGAATACACTGGCCCTGCGCCTCTCCCACGTGCATCGCCCTATATTCAGAATATATATATATATATATATATATATATATATATATATATATATATATATATATATATATATATATATATATATACACACACACACACAGATCAAGAGGAACTAATCATGAAGCAGCGGCAGCAGTTGGCAGGCAGGGCGGCGCCCGGGGCCGGAACACTAGCAAGCACAATTCATTATGCAAATGACCACTGCAGGGCAGCACAGGGGCTCAGCAATGGTGAGAGATGGACTGCTGGCGAACGTGTCCCAAGACCAGCAGCTTACAGTGAAGTGTAAGATTGATACGTGGCTCTCATTATGATGGCGTGTCGTACTGCGTCTCTCTCTCTCTCTCTCTCTCTCTCTCTCTCTCTCTCTCTCTCTCTCTCTCTCTCTTGCAGTGGTTAAACATACCTTGCTGAAGAGAACCCGCAATGGCGTCATTTTCTTAATTCCGTTTTCTATGTGAGCGTGGTATTGGTCTTAGTTTCTGAAGAATAAACAAAACGTTTGGTTTACATATGGTAACGTATTACCGTATACATCGAGAATCAATGGAGGTTTAATTGCAGGGGATGTGTTCAGTGATACTAGAGTGTAGTTCTCCAGAGCCTTGGAGGCGAGTCTTGTAGAAATGATTGTACCTCTAGAAACTCGCCTCTAAACGTAACCACACAACGGGTGCTTCTCTAGAACTCCTATCTAGAACTCGTAGAGACACTCTTATACAACCTCATCCTTCCGGACTTTCTTGCTGGTCGCTAATCCTGCCATTATAACAAAATCTTGTCTTAGATACTCGTAGGTAGAGAGGTACTCTCTTTCCCTCTCCATCTGTTTCTTCCATCTTCCTTATTTACTCTACCTCAGTCAAGTCTTTTCCAGGCTTTATGTCCCCCTCTGATTGAGCATATTCTCGTGCTTCAGTCACATCCTTGCCGGATTGCATCCTTTCCTGAATCCACACATGAACTACCCGTTATCCCCAGTAATCAGTGTAGCCTTGTCCCGCTACACCCTAGCCATGTTCCTCAGTCATTATATCTCCCTTCACATTATCCATGTTTTCTAGTAATCTTTTCACATGTCTCGATCCCATATCATTGTCGACCAGTAGATCTATCCATGTCTCCTAATATCCTGGCCTTAAATCCCACTAATCTATTCACCTATTTCTAAATACTGTGATGATCGAGCTTAAACGAGGCTAACAGAACTAGCTAAGTTTAACGTTTGAACGTGATGCAGCTGCCTCCGCTTCAGCTGGCATCACGGAGAGGAAAGAATATGACCTCGTAAAGCCCTACGAAAACCAAGACAGGCAGCAAGCACACCCTCAAGCAACCTGGCTCTCTCGTCGACCATCTCAAGTTGTCAAGAGTTTTCTGTTCGTCCTGATCCCTAAATGCGAGAATTTCCAGAGGTCTTTATCACGGCCACCACAGCGCTGGCAACCTCCCCCCATGCGCCACCGTTATTAATGAAGCGACCAGCCGGGACAGTAACCCTCTCCCCACGTACGTCAGGCCGGACAAAAGGCGTCGTATCATAATTATCATATGTGATCTGAACCATCCGGGGACGAGAGGAGGAGAGTCAAGGGCTTTTAGGCTGATTAGCTCAGGCAAACTGGTTGTCCGGACGGCTTCCACTAGTGTACGCAACGTGCCTTGGAATTTCTCTCTTTTTTTTCATATATCATTCATAAGAGACAGCTCTGGCATCCTTGGTTCAGCCAGTAGGGGTGTTTGTGGCTGTCATGTGCCCCTTATATACGTATCTACTACGTCTTGGTTTCGACCCCTCCTCCGCCCGCCCCTCACTGCCCACCCGCGACCCAAAGATCTACCGAGCTCTGAAACTGCTCACCGATGAGAGGCTCCCGAAGCCTGACCGTAGGACTCTCACCAGGAACGTCGCTCGTAATGATGTCATATATCTCCGGGCGGAGGCAAGGGGTAGTGGAGCTGTGGGTGTAGAGGTCCTCCTCCTCCTCTTCCTCCTCCTCCTCCCTCCTCCGTCCGCCCTCTCCTGCCATCCCCATCTTGTACCAGACAACACTTTTTGTTGCTTTTACTTTACGAGATATTTATGCTCGCGTCGAAATATTTTCGAAACGCTTTAGGATGTGCGTTATCGCGTTTTTGCCTTCATTTTTTTTTTATCTTTTGTCTTCTTCTGGAAATGGCAGGTGCTATTTTATCAAGATATCGATATATTTCCCTGATTTATGGGGGTGATTAAGTTGGACAACTTCCATAAGAGGTTGCCATAATCTTTATAACGGAATGACTGTCGACTCAGGCGAACCAGAAAACTGAGGCTTAGCCTCTTTCCGTTGACGACTGTGTCTGCACTGTATAATGCACTGAGCAGTTTATCTTTCTATCACTCATATCCACACTTGCATCACAGTAAAACAGTTTGTCACATCAGGTGAAAACTGCGCTTGGCTCCTTAGTACCAAGTACTGGCCGTGATTGGCCGTGAGTTTGACAGTGGCCGGCGACACTGCCAAACCTTCGCTCTGTGTCTACACTGGGGTTGATGGCTTACAGATCGCGATGTGGTATCTGATGTAACTCGTACTGAACCCATACGTGTAGTGACCACAGTGTGTGCTTGTGGAGTGGCTGACTGAACTCCTGGAGCATTGATGGCGCAACACTTGAGCGCGGGGAGTCTCGACCCTTGAGCATGTTGGCCTGATTTTCGACCAGAACCAGGCCATCATACCCAGGGGTCGCACTGTTTGACTCTACGGTCGTCCTATGGAGTTCAAGGAGGTCTTACCGTCGTGGTCAGGGGGGTCATACCATCGTGCTAAAGGATCGTAATGTCGTTCTCAAGGGTCACACCGTCGTGGTCAAGGTGGTTAGGTATTGATTGTCCTCCACTGCCATTACGAATATTGATGCAGGTCCCGCCTTCCGTGCTGTAATTCGATCGACGTCGCCGGGATGTGCTGGTGGTTGAGGTGCTCTGTCTGCAAGGTCTCCTTAAATGCTAGCAGCACTAGAACCAAATGGGGTGCATCACACCGCCCTGCCTGGTCGTATGCCACCATATTTTCTGTATCTTTATGACGGCATAGTAGAACTCTGATCAATCAAATCATCTTACATTTTCGCTCATATGAGTATATCTATTTGGCACATTATTTTTTGTCTAGACTTTCAGAAACGCGCCTGAAATTCAGTAATTATGATATTTACTCAGGTTGATTTCTACCGTTAACAGTGAAGGAGGAAGACTTGACCTGAGTATAGCACTGCGCCCAGAAACCTCAAGAGCTTACAAAAGGGTTCCAGAGGTAATGGGAAGTCTGAAGGAGGTTACTCTCCATTGTCGATGTAATGTACTCACTATACACTCGCCTCCTCCTTGCCATTTATCCTTCTGCATCTACACTTTCTGTGATGTCCATTGTCTACGTGGATTGAAACAAATAAGGATTTTAAGAGTAGAAAAAAGTGCCCCCTATACCAACCTCACCAGAAGGGGTCGTCTCCTGCACCACCTCAAGTCGTTCCGGCCCAATTTCGCCAGTGGGAGTCGTCTCCTGCACCACCCTGGTCGTTCTGGCCTAGTCTCACTAGTGGGAGTCGTTTCCTGCACCACCCCAAGTCGTTTTGGCCCAATCTCGCTCGGGGGGGGGAGTCGTCTTCTGCACCACCATGGTCGTTCTGGCCCAGCCGGGACGCTGGTAAATCATCCCTGCCAAAGATATATTCCCCAGGGTGTCAACTGTGGATAATCATCTGGTGGCGTGACTTACGTCCGCCGCCTCTTTCAGCACACCCTCGGAAACCTGGGTCATTGGCCCCTGTGAGAGCAGCGGTGGAAGATCTCCTCACCATAACTCACCGCAGGAATATCCTGACGTCTTGAATACAGAAACTTTTAAGTTGTTGAACCCTTCATCCACGATGTTGTTGAACCATCAGCTACGATGTTGAACCTGCGATGATGTTGAACATCAGCTACGATGTTGGACCTGCGATGATGTTGAACATCAGCCACAATGTTGGACCTGCGATGATGTTGAACCATCAGCTACGATGTTGGACCTGCGATGATGTTGAACATCAGCTACGATGTTGGAGCTGCGATGATGTTGAACCATCAGCTAGAATGCTGTTGAACCTGCGATGTTGCTGAACCATCATCTACGATGTTGTTGAACCACCATCAGCTACGATGTTGGACCTACGATGATGTTGGACCATCAGCTACGATCATTCTATGAGTTGATTCGTGTATGGCCCAACATATTTTCCCCCTCGCCGACATTTACGCCTCGGTATATGAAGTGTGGTCACTCTACCCCCAACGAGAAAGCCAAAACAAATCAAATTCCCACCGTCGGGGGTCGCGTCCGCCACCCGGGACCTCAGAACCCACCTCACATCTCACAGAGTAGTGGAGCGGTCCATAGCCTCAGGTACCACAGGACGACGTGCCCCTGTCACCTATATCCATAGCCCACCTTGAGAAAATCTGTCTCCCCCCCCACCCCACTCTCTCTCTCTCTCTCTCTCTCTCTCTCTCTCTCTCTCTCTCTCTATATATATATATATATATATATATATATATATATATATATATATATATATACACACATATATCTGTCTATCTATCCATATATCACGCGCGCGCACACACACACACACACACACATTTAAGTACGACTCTCTTGCGCCAGAACCTTAGGAAGAAAAATATATTATCCATCTTATTTTTTCTCCTGTTCCTGATTTTTAGGAACCAAATGTCAATTGAATGTTTATGGTAGATATCATAGCGAAAAATATGTTAGATTACTAGATCTCTTAAGACGACTTGCAGACTGTATCTGTCCAAGAAACTGGCCTTTGTCAGGTTGAGGATTTATCTCTAAAAAGGAAATGAAAAAGAAAGACAGAAGTCAAAGACAAAAAATCCGTGCCCCAGGTGGTGATCGAAGACGAGAGTATTTCGACCCTCCTCAGAATGACGGTGCGACCCTTGAGCACGACGGCACGACCTTTGAGCACGACGGCACGACCTTTGAGCACGACGGCACGACCTTTGAGCACGATGGTACGACCCCTTTAAGCACGACGGTACAACCTCTGAGCATGGTAGAACATGACGGTACGACTGTCGGGTTTGATGACCTGACCTTTAACCTGGGCTGTTAATGATCGACTCACACGTCATGCCATCATACCCAGGGAGTCGTATTATGGTGCTCAAGGGTCGTAACCTCGTGATCATGAAGGTGAAAGAGTAAATAGTGATTGTCGTGGCTGTTGTGACACTGGATCTCACTGCTTACTTGAAGCTGACACTGGAGTTTCCTAGGGGCACTTGTCCTTCAGTATACCTGCAGCAGTAACTTGCAAGGTGATTCTACCGTAATACACTGGTCTCCGTCAGGTGGTGCGTGCGTGAGGCCCTGAAGACACTGGCTGTGATGGAACGGTTGGTCTCACTGGGAGGGGTGTGTGTGTGGGGAAAGGTGGGAGAAGTGAAGGGAAGAGATAGACGAGATGGGGAGACAAAGAGGTTGGGAGAGAAGAAGACGAAGAAGAAGAAGAAGAAAAATGAGGGGGAGAAAGAAGAGTGCTGAAACGAAATTGATGAAAAGCTATTTCTTAATCACAGACAACATAGATAGCATATAGTGTGTATCGAACGATTTGAGAAATAGCTCGATACAATACGTCTGTTTCCTTGACCTGGGATGACCTGAGGTGGGGAGCAGCAGCAGCAGTGAGTGACCCTTGACCCAGCATGGCGCAGGATGTCTCAGTCAGCCTGTGTCTCAACATGACTGATTTCTTTCACCTTTGACCCAACATTTAGGACATAATCATCTCCACTGACCATGACCCAGCGTGTCACTCAGGTGACCTCTCTGACTCATGACCTAGCTTGCAGGCTTGGTTTCCGTCCGGAACAATGGTCGTCCAGGCCACCAGGTCATCATTGCTACCAAGAACGTGTTCAAGACATTTACGACATCAATATGCAAGACTACGTCGCTAGTCCCTTCTAGTACATCCACGCAGTTTTACTGCGTAATGTATATATATATATATATATATATATATATATATATATATATATATATATATATATATATATATAAATTTTACGTGACAGGCAAAGGGAGTGAGGAGAATGTTCGAGGAACAAGGTCATAAACCATCGGAGCAACAAATCCCTGTTCCAGGACCTTCTTCGGGAGTGACCGGGCCACAGACCAGCAACAATGAGGTTTACATTTCCCCCCGTATTTCTCGAAGCCTTGGGGAGGACCACGGAGTCCCTTAAAGGGCTAGATAGAATCCATGCAGTGAAAATCACTGGCACTTGAGGACACACTTGTCTGCCACGGAGCGGCTGAGCTGTGTTGTATCTGTATGCCTAACTTCAGCAGAACCAGTCTACGTCGAGCAAGTCTTGCTTCTGGTGTCGCCTTGGCTTATGGCCTCCACTGGAGTCCAGTCCTCAGAAGCAGGTCACAGCGATCATCTGAAGATAAAGATATTTCGTCTCGGTAATTCTCCAAATTTCTGGTGGTTTTCGAAGCCAGTGTAAGCGCTTCCGGATTAGCGGTGTTAAGCAGGGCGAACTTCATCCCCTGGCCCGAGAACAGAATAGGGTCGTGGTGTCCTACCATCATTAGTGAGATTAAGGACGAGTTAAGTGTAATCCAGGTCTGATCTTACCGCTCGAGTGTTGGCGGAGAGATGCTGAACGGAGTAATGATTAACCCGTGAGGAAAATTGAAATTATCTTTCATTAACGTTGTCTGACGAAACCAGCTTGACAGGAAAATCATATATATACATATATATATATATATATATATATATATATATATATATATATATATATATATATATATAGGTATGTAAAAAGGAACATATAACACATTGAGATAGCTCAGTTCAGGGTATTAAAAACAAAAGGTGAGAATTCTCCTCGTGTATGTAGATACGGTGATCTGGGAATGGGGTATGGGTTGCTGGAGAACTGGGTTGTGGATACGTTGTATTTGGAAGGAGGTGGCATGTGGGAGTTAGTGAAGGCGGGGGGAGGATAATCCCCATAAAGGTACCACAGGCTTGTGAGGCCCAAGAGGCGAGCTACTCTCCTCAGCTCGTCTTAGGGCCGAGGAACCTATGATATGCCCAAAATAAAGTTTAGTAAAACCGAGAATCAGACGCAAGTGAGCAGACGAGTGTCATAGTTCACATTCCGGAACACACATACAGCCACCTGGTGCTTGTGGTCACAACCAGAGAACATCTCTCAATTATTTTGTCATTGACCACAGTAAGACGCTCGTACCAGCCACGCTGGGTCACACTGGGTCGGCGTCAGGTACCGGGCAAGACTTGGTTGTTCCACACACACACACACACACACACACACACACACACACAGCGCATCGGTTGGCAGGCGTGAGCATCTTGCCATCACGATCCCTCAGGGTTGGCAGCCCTGGCCCATGGCGGCGGAGGAGGAGGAGGAAGAGGAGGTAACTTGACTGTGTCCTTAACTCTCGGTTTGTTTTGCTGTCCTGGCTTAAGGAGGTTCACTTCACATTCTCGGAAATTATTTGCTGAGCGTGACTCCACGTACACCTGGGGAAACTTTCGGCAGTTAAGTCTTGGTAGGATCCTTCCCAAGAAACGGAGAGGCGGACCTCGGGTTTACAGCGCTCTGTTGACTCCGCCCGCCCGGGGTAGCGCCGCAGTATCACTTTGCCGCAGCGGCCCGAGATGTATATTAACCGGGATCTGTCGCGCTGTTGTTGGTTCCTCTTATTTATGTTGGTTGGAGGGATGAGGGCAGTGGGTGTGTGCGTGACAGCACTGAGGGAGAGCCCGGCCCAGGGCGCAGGAAGACGGGAGGTAATTGTTATCACGGCAAACATCGCGAGCTGGCAGGAAGCAAAGGCTAATATTTATCATTGACCAGAGACTACCACCAAGCGTGTCCTCGCTAAGATAATAGGTTCTCTCTTATCATCAGAAAGGTATTCTTCTTCATGGCGTTCATGACTGACGCCATGAACGCAGCAGCATTTTTGTAAAAAAAATAGGCATTGATTGTAGATTGCTCTCGCATTTATATTAATATTTCTAAATCGCCCTCTGTATGTTATAGTTTTCAAAAGCATTTGAGGTGCATGGAAGAGATCGTATTACATTCTAAGGTTTATTTGAACAGCCTAAACTGTGAGAAGTACGCATAAGTACTCGAAGAAGCAATTGAAACTAAAAAAAAAAGAAAATGGTAATTATAGAAAACAGTGGCGTACTATTTACAAAGTTCTTTATGAGTGTACGAAGGCATTGTTGAATTTAGATATGTCTAACCCTGAACTTTGATTATACTGAATTAACTAGATAGTAGCGTCAATTTACCTTAGTACATTATTATGTGCGAAACTTCATAGAGAACTAATTGTTGTACCAGATGTTCAGAGACTATATATATATATATATATATATATATATATATATATATATATATATATATATATATATATATATATATAACCAGTCGACGAACCAACGTGTTCTTGTGGAACGAACCATCATATCCTTATCGGACCCACTTTGGGATCATCTCTCGAGTTGTAGTCGCAGAGTGGTTGATTGTACGTGTGTGCTTTTTCGCCGTTATTTCCATGCGTTAATTTGCTGCATGATAAAGGTAGATATTGCATTAAAGACATATAATTCACCCATTTACGTTCCTTTACGTCAGCTTCATCCAGCCGTTTAATTTAATTCTGTTGTCTGTATACATATAATGTCGCTCCCCGATTCTTTAAACGCCCAGATCTTTTGTGTCTTATGGTCGTCCTTTAACGTCTTCGTTGGTGAGGTTTCGACCTGAGGTAAATGGTGGATTGACATTCTCTGGTTTCGTTCAGTGTCTTAAAACTCTTCGTAAAGTCCTTATCGTGATGAATATTATGAATGAACCATTCAACACGACTGGAGTATTGCCTCAAGCTGAAGTAATCAGTTGGTAATAAGTTCTTAAGGTTTGATATGGGACAGGGTTAAGAAAGGACTTCTGTGCCAGGATGTAGGGCTTTGTTTAAGAGAACAAAGCTATACTATAATACGTATCCCTCCTCGCCCATAATTGAGGAATTGTGCGAAGTTGTAATTCCTCCCTAGTGTAAAAATGCTGTTCTGAGGCAGATCACGTAAGAATAACAAATAAATATGTCTTCCTGTAATTTAGAAAGGGTCACTTTTTGTAAATTATTCTGTAAACGGTTTACATCTTTTTTTTACACCTATAATCATCTCAGTGGAGAAAAACGTATTATGTTTCTCTTTAGCAGTTTATTTCCCAAGCTGGTAACGGAGCACTGGTTACGTGAGGTGTAAATATACGATCCTCATCAGTACCCAAGTCAGGATATTCTGTATAAAGTTGATGTGAAATACACGTGAAGGAACTCGGTAACTAGTGCACTTCTGTCTTGAGTTCGACAACTTCAAACGTTGGTCGAAGTGGCTCTTGTTTATCCTTGGCTGGTAGTTCAACTGGAGTGTTGACTTGTTCCCTGGTCAGCAGGAGAGTGTTTACTGAAGCGAGACGATAGTTAGGAGGTTAAATGTATTATTGTGTGTGTGTGTGTGTGTGTGTGTGTGTGTGTGTGTGTGTGTGTGTGTGTGTGTGTGTGTTGTACAACTGGACTAAGGGGACTGAGATAAGGAATAAGTCATTTTTGAAATGGCCTCAAGCTAGGGTACTACAAGGTATTATCTTGCTTTTCGTGTTGATTTCTATTCTCTTTTAACTATATGTCTGTCTGTCTGTCTTTGAATCTAAGTCATATTACGTAAGTATGATTTTCCTTGGTTCATCTAATCTCCGTTCATTTTCTGTACCTGCGTTCCCATCAGCTTTTTCAGCGAGTGATTGTATATTTTTCCAGCAAAACCTTAGTATTGTCAGAGTTTATACAACTCACCAGCTCTCAGCAGAGATATTGTTGGCGACACATACATGGGAGGTACAGCCAGCCATCAGTAGACAGGGGTTGGCTTTACAACTAGTAGTCAGGTCCTGCATCGTAGGCACCAGCCACAGGCCGTCATCTCCACTGCTCGAGGAAGTGTTTCTGTAAATCACCTGTCAGAAGTGTGTGGTCCACCGCATCCCCTTGACCATCAGGCCGTCCATCGTAGCCAAGTCTCGTGCTGTTGTGCACAAGGACCGTGCCACTGTGCTCAAGAGCTTAAGAGCTCCACAACAGTTATTATTACACGACCCAAGCACCCCTCATCCAGGGAAACCTGCACCCGAAGGCTGCGTCATATTCAGTTGTAAGTAGATAGTGGACTCCATTGAAGCGAGAAGTTCTTTGGCGAGATTATACTCTCGATAATGCAGCCTCGTCGAAGTGACTCTATCACTCGTGGTGTAACCTCGGGCAGGAGGAGTCTGGTAACACCCTTCCTTAAACAGTAGTGGAAATAAACGGATGGCCATCTAATAATCGTCCTAATTTCCTCTTACATCTGATTGTGAGTTAGGTGTTAAGAACAGCAGCAACCTTCTATGATCATTCTAAACAAACACCTCGTAAAAGGGAATATAATTGACGTGTATCACCGCACTAACATAACAGAAAACGCTTAAAAGCACAGTAATCTCGAAGGGAAGATTATGACGGAGTGTGGTCTGAACATTTACATTAAGATCTGATATGTAAATGAAAATCACGGGTGGTCAACTCATGAGCATAAGCCGACGCCTCCTTAATGCTCTGCAGAAACACTTAACTCATAGTCACACACACACACACACACACACACACACACACACACACACACACACACACACACACATACACACACACACACATACACACACACACACACACACACATACACACACACACACATACACACACACACACACACACACACATACACACACATACACACATACACACACACATAATACACACACACACACACACACACACACACACACGTACACACACACACACGTACACACACACATACACACACATACACTCACATACGCACACACACACACACACATATATATATATATATATATATATATATATATATATATATATATATATATATATATATATATATATATAAGGGTTATAAAGGTTCCCCCGTGCGAGAGATCTGATACATCCATCATACCCAGGACGGGTTTTACCACGCGTCACAACACAGGGAAATGTAACACTGAAATAGTGGGGTCTGTTTATCGTGCCATCACTCGTTTCATTATGACTCTCGTCCTTACATGATTCTAATGGAAATCTTTATTGAAAATAAAAGCATCAGACGTGCCATGCATGACGAAATAAAGTAATGGTGATATACAGGCATGTGAAGAGACGTGTGTCTAAAGAGGTGTTCATCAGAGATGTGTGTGTGTGTGATGTGTGGTTGAGTGTCAGCCCACGAGTTCACACAGTAACCAGACACCATCTCAGGCAAACGTTATTTATATGGCAAACTTGGCAAACTTAACAGGCGATGTAGTCCATTTTTTCCCCAGCTGCTTAAAAGTCTCGTCTTGTTTTAATTGCCTGTTATCTTTACAGATGGAAAACTGCATAGATTAAGGCTATACTAGGCTTAGTAAGACCTACTCAGGTATTATTATGCGAAAATAGCTTTTCATTGTTTTTTTTACTCCAAATCTAATTGGTTTCCACCACAAGACCAGTTCATGCTTAGGCTCTGTCAACCGAAGACGGATTTTGAAATAATAGGTCGAACGTACCTCAGCGTTTCTTGATCTTTCTCGTTATGTGGCCAAATAAACGTTGCCCAGCATATGGCTGCGCGAACGTTCGAAATCACGCCACCGACCAAGCCACTCCCGGAGCGCGACCCCGACGAACAGTCTCCCACGCCTGTGTGCATCATGATGAATCGAGAGCATACATCACACCTGCCACTCACGATCACCGGTGAGGTACGGGCACCCGGCACTCATGGAGTCCTTACCCTTTGGCTTGTTAGTTCAGCGTCACTCGTGGATTCGAACGTCCACGGGAGGAACTCGGCGCGTGGGAGAGGAAGGGGCGCCACATCATCCTACGAATTCGTGTGTTGATGCAAAGTAAAACTCTGTTGCTGAGATACAGACCAACAGGATATATTACCGGCTCGCGGATGCTTCCCTGCCAAACGCTCTCAACAAATTACACAGCTGTCCGGTGAAGCGTTGGAAGCGTGCAATTAAACGCAATCTGGGAAATGCCTGGCGCCTAGTCGTTAGTGCGTGGGACTCTGCCTTATCTCGCGTGGGATTACTGCCGTGTCCATGAAGAGTTTACATTATGCCACTTACCTGCCGATGCCTGGGCTGTGAATCTCCAAATGACATACTTATAATCAGATTTACATCAGGCCGACCCATACTCAACCGTCTAGAAAGACTAGGATTTACATATTGTTTGACCCTGTTATTTGGAATCCTAATCTAAACAGCTGAAATTCATGGCGAAAGGATTTTTTACAGTTGTGAGCAAGGGTTTTTTTTAGGGGGGGTTTACTTTGGGTACGATGCTACACCCAAGAGCTCTCGGAGCTGGAGTTATGAGGGGTAACTCATGTGTGTGTGTGTGTGTGTTTGTGTGTGTGTGAGGTGAGGGGGTGTGAGACATGTCCATAACTAAGGGGTGAAACTCCGTCGCCTCGGAGACACCTTCGCCCTTACTCACCCTAGAGGTCGTGTGAGGGACAGGAGTTGTGGGTGTTCCTCCTGACCTCCTCTCCTGACCTTCAATGGCTCACCATACTGGCCTGTCGTCCTCAGCGACGCTTCGCAAGCCGGTGATGACAGACCTCACTCACTCCAGCTGTGAGGTCTGAGGACTCCAGGTCAAGATGCACCTCAGGGTTAAAGTAACGGGTTGTGTATATGGGTGAGGTACAATGATGCACGTGATGTTGATACAGCCAAGACGACATCGGAGATATGAAGGCAAACCAGCAGGGTCGCCCAACGCGCCTGGGGTACATTAACATACAACAGAAGCAATAAACTTTAAAGAAGAAAAAGATAAAAGGCCGAGACTTGGGCACTAATGGGAGGGAACGTAGGGTCAACTTAACATATAAAGTACATGATAAAGAACCCGTGTGTCCATGTACCACCCTCGACCTTCTGTAGCTACAAGGAACACCGTCAGTATTACGTAAGGAGCTCCTCTACTGAGGCTACCTGACACCACCCACTCCCGAGTTACTCGTGACGTCACTCGTGTCCTTCATCCTGTGAGCTTAACTTTCACGTTTTCGAGACGAGGATTCGAGTTTAGGGTTGTCCTATATGGGACTTGTCCTCAACCCATGTAGAGACGATGATGATCCAAGTATGATTTAGTCATTAGGCGGACAGAAACAAGATAGAATGCAAAGAAAAATTTTTTGACAAGATCAGATAAACAAGAACAGAATCTATTGAAAGTCTCTTCAAAGGAGATGAATATGTCTCTGTGAAAGACAAGGGGCGTCCGCCATCACACGTACTTCAGGAATAGAGATTTCACGAAAGCAGCATGTCAAGAATTGTCTCCACGCTTTCCCCGATTTTTAAAAGAAGGAACTGAAATCACGTCACTAGAAAAAGAAGTTTATCACAGGACGTAAAGATGTGGAAAAAGACAATTTCTTCTGTACATTTTCCACGTTTGATCATTCTCAGAATGATCATCAAAGATGCTAGAAGAAAAAATTGAGGATTAAGGGAGGTCCTATAGGCAATTCAAGCTTCTTCTGTATGTAATAGATACACACGGAAGAAGGTACATAGACCACAAGCCACAGCCATGGGAGTCGACCAGAGATCATTTTGTTGTCACGTCAGGATCTACACAATGTTATGATGTTCTCTACCCCCGTAGTGTGAGGCACGAATACGTCTTCCATAACTCTGAGAGGTGTTAACTTTATGTCCCCGTGTTTCTTTGACCTCTTGAACATACGACGGCGCGATCACTGAGCACACGACGGTACGATCATTGAGCTGGACGGTGCGACCATTGAGCTCACGACGGTACGATCATTGAGTTGGACAGTATGACCATTGAGCACATGACGGTACGATCACTGAGTTGGACGATAACGACCATTGAGCACACAACGGTACGATCATTGAGCTGGACGGTACGACCATTGAACACACGACGGTACGACCATTAAGCGCGACGGTACGATCACTGAGCTTGAAGGTACGACCCTTGAGTACGGGTTGATTCAGAACCCAGGTCATCATACCCAAAGTTTACGAGGTCGTCGTACCCAAGGGTCGTATCGTCGTTACTCAGAGATCGTACCGTCGCTCGTAGGGATAGGCGTCCTGGTATCGCCGTCCACAACGAGTTACTCCTCTCGTTACTTACCAAGCTCTTGGTCTCTGGAGATATTATGCCCATCATCATACCATCATAATTCACCAACACACACATACACACTCACACACAAGAAAGATGTTTTAATGCAATAAATCTGCAGTATCTCGAACTCGTAAATAATACTTGTACCACAGCAAGTCCCACTGTAAATCAGTCTTGCGTACCCATGACCCTGACGTCACTTACAAAATACCCGGCTCTGTAATACGTAAAATACCCGGCTCTGTAATACATAAAATACCCGGCTCTGTAATACATAAAATACCCGGCTCTGTAATACATAAAATACCCGGCTCTGTAATAAAAGTCCAAAATTTCCCCCCCCGCCACTTCGCTTCGCTACCCCTCACCTTCCCCCCGTATCACTCCCCGCGTTACATAATCGCAAAGAAGATTGATCAGTGAACCTATTGCAGGAGAACGCGATCGTGTTCTTTGTCTCCCATGTTAATTTATTTCTAATACATCGGCTTGTGTGTGGAGGCCCGGCCTGCGTCGTCCCTTGCTTCAGGGACGTCGCCATGTTCATCAGTATTTATGTGGACCCCGCTTATCAACGGTGTGTGTTTGTATATATCCGTAACCCTCTCTCTCAGGTCTGGGTACGCTGCCACCATCACTCATACTGATGCAACACCGATGCCACCGCCCATTTCCCTCTCCCATCATTCTGGGGCACCGCCGCCACTGCCTACTGATGCACAGTGGCCGGAGACTCGCCGAAAGAATCTTTCGACCTAAAGTATCCAGGCCCCCACGTCGCAATGGCCGTGTGTGCAGACCATATGGATTCGGCCCACCGCATGTCGACAACTCTTCAAAAGACGACCAGCACCACTTGTACGTTCCGTGACGGAACTGTTACTTCTTCCATCTTCTTTCTTACTCGTGACTCCATGCTTGCTTCCCTCCTGCACGTATGTATTCGAAGCAAATCTCAAACACCTCTGTGATTACTCGAGGCAAACTGGAGAGCAAGACCAAGGAATCTGTATACTTTTCAGCAAATTATTCTCCTGAGAAGGCTTTGTCGGACCTCGTTACGGGGAAAAGAGATTTACATCACTGGCTTTCAATTACCTTCCTGCCTCACAGACGTTTGTCACCGTGGGTAACGCTCTTCTGTGATCCGTTTCAGGCGAAGGTTACAAGTGGTTCGTTCGCCCATGGTTCATTTGTGATTCGTCTCTGGCTTGCCTGTGATTCAGCCGTGGTCGGTTTTTGATTCAGTTATGTTTTACTCATGATTCAGTGGTCTTCTTGCGTGATTCATCTATGGTGTGTCTCACCCCTGACCCATTTGTAGCTTACATATGAGTCAATCATTGTCTTACTCGGATTTAGTTTCAACTCATAAGTGACTCACCTGTACGTTGAATTATGTATGTATGTATGTATGATTCATTTTGTGACTCGCGTGTGACTCAGCTCTCACTCATCTGCGACTTATTCATTACTCACTCGTGATTCATATGTGACTCACTGTAACACTTGTGTGACTCACTTTGTGCCTCAGCCCGTTACTCACTGCTGGCCTGTGAGACTCATACTTCTGATTCTTACTCACTCTTACCTTTGTTTGACACTAAGAAAGTTCTTTGTCGTAATTTGTAATTTCAAGAATATTATCCATGGTTTAATTCTAAGAATATCATCCGTGATTTGATTTTGATAATATCATCCGGGTTTCTTATTTAGTGTTATTTTTCGACAATGATTGTAATAACGCAACTTGGTGGTCCGTCTTATCGATATTGAAAAATAAGATCACGTGAAGACAAATGAGAGTATGAGAGCCTGTGAGAGTGTTCAGACAGTATCAGGAGCCTGTGAGAATCGACAGAGATACACCGAGATTGAAACAGATCGAGACAGAGTATGAGAGTAACATCAGAAAAGGACGATATGTCGCCTCCCAGCTGAAAGTAACATCAGAAAAGAATCATATGTCGCCTTCCAGCTGAGAGTAACATCAGAAAAGGACGATATGTCGCCTTCCAGCTGAGAGTAACATCAGAAAAGGACGATATATCGCCCAGCTGAGAGTAACATCAGAAAAGGACGATATGTCGCATCCCAGCAAGTATAGCCAACAGGGAGAGACACACAGGCAGACATATGCAACAAGACTGTGAGTGACTCAGTGGATCAATAACCCCTGCTCGAGTAGCTGGTGGCATCACCGAGCTGAGCTGCTGGGTCAATAATTCCAGCTTGTGTAAATACCAGGCCATTCCGGGTCAGTGGAGTCTTAGAGGTAATAAGCGGAAGGTCGTTGGGAGACCTCTCGTGGTTTTGTAAGCATGATTGATGTTGCCTGGTTCGTGTTGCATTCCAGTCCTCCCCAGCCAGGGAGTCAGGCTTGTAGGGATGAGCAATAAATCGGTAAAGTCAGGTTAGATTCTCATCTTCTCCCTAGTTCTCCTGGGAGACCCAGAGGTCTGTCAGTGACCATTCAGTCTGATGATATGTCGCCACGCAGGTCAGCCCGAGGTAAAGGTGCTAGTCATGTCCCTTACCTGAGGGTGATTCTCTGGTCTCCAAATGGAAGTCGATCCTGTTGGAGTTACCTTGTCACTGATACAGGTATGAAAGTCATCATTGGTCAGTTAATAGAACAGTTAAGTGAGGATCATCTGTGAGCATTGGTATAAGCACGGATGGGTTGGTGTCACGACGCTGCAAAATATAAAGAATATTTGAGGCTAAATTTTCTAAAGTATCAGATTTGGGTGAAGCATTGCAGAGCTTTGCAGAGTCACATTTTCGATCTCGAGAAAATTTATGATGTTGTAAATATGAGGAAAAATATGGTATATACTTTCAAATTGGCTCCTGATGAGGGAGCATTAACTTGGTAAAAGTTTTCCTGGCAATTCCACGTTACACGTTTATATCCATACGTTTGCGAAGACCTGTAGAAACATACAGGATTTCACTAATTTTTTCCCCCCAAAAAAAATCTACAAACCTAATCAGCTTCCATAAGTTTTCTCCAAAAACTTTTAACACTGGATTAACTTGCTTGAGATAAGCTCCACCCGACAGTGTTATTATAACATCCTTTGTTCAGTGTCTTTAACATTTACCCTCTTAGCATAAAAAAAAAAAAAGAATTTGAAGAAAATCTTGGGAGGACTTTGTTGGAAATAATATGGCATACCAGTCGGCCTTTACGAGCCCAATCCACATCCGCTCGCGTGTAACTAATGACTTCAGAACCGTGAGCCATGGAGGAAAAGATACGTATAAAAAAAATCAGAATTTAGTTTTTGAAATACCCGATGGCCATCTCTCTCTCTCGCCCCCTTCCTCCTGTGAATGATGACACACACTACGTTGGACTGTCTGCCTCTGCGAAGAGCCACCACACCGCCCCTCACGTTGTCTTTATCATGAGAATGACGGATGAAGCCACCTTCAACCTGGTCCTTATTAATACTTCTATACAAGTGCCAGTCTCGTGATATATGTTATGAGGTTATAGAAATCCCACTCTCCTGCAGCCTCCTCCTCCTCCTCCTAACACAAGATTTACTCTTTCATTATCTCTACGAGACTTACAAGATCTCAAGGTATATTAACACCCTTAAAAAAATTGTGTTTGCAACTCAAAATCATTCTCATGTTTCACTGCGGGTGTGTGGGATGTGTATGCACTGATATCTAAGCTTGTACACGTTCGAGTTTATGGAAAGAGGCGAATTTCTAATTTTCAGACGCCTATAAGAGTGAATCTAACATGGTCATCTTCACGAAAATGAAAGCCACCAATCTTCCTGCAGACAGCTTCCGACATGAGTTATGGTCATGCAGGTTATTTACTCAACTGGAACGAGAACCAAGACTTCCCACGGAGCCTTTCCCCTCTTGCAACAGCTGTGGCTAAAATGAGCAACAGCTGCTCTTACTGACAGGGGGGGAAACACACTGTGCTCGCAAATAGCCCGGTGTAAAAATGGCTCAGGAATATATGTATATCTCTTTCTTGTTGTCCTATCTGGTTGAGAACGAGAAAGACTGGTTGCCCAGCACCCTCGACTGCCAAGCTTAGGAATACTATCCAAGGTTGCGTTTGTAAGCCTTCTGAAAACGGCGAGGTTTTTCAGTCGTAAAACATGGGGCCATGAGATCAAGACGAGTCAGTCCTCCTCTCTAGAAACGGGGAGCTGTGATTTGGAGATCCCTTGGTGATGCCTCAGAGGCAGCAGTGAGCAGAGCTCCCCTACCTTTAGCCAGAATGCAACCCATCCAATCTTTACCATTAATTGCATTAGGGAGCAGAGTGCCCCTGCTACTGCAGAGAGCAATCCAGCCAGTCTGTACTATTAACTGTATTAGGGAGAATTGTGCCTCTGCCACTGTCAGAGTGCAACCCATCCAGTCTGCGCCAGTCTGTGAGTGGACTAACAACCTGACTATCAAAAGCAAATAGTTCATCTTTAAGGATCATAATGAGATATAGGACGTATAGTCGTTCCTCAGCAAACAATTATCACCTAGGTATACAGAGTGACAGGTGTATGAGTTAGGATAATAAAGAAATGTTGGTGTAACTTAGAGAGCGGTTGTTCTTGGTTAAGGCATCATGGCTGCCATACAATTATACTGGAAAAGCCTTAAAACCCTAGATAACGGAGACTTCTGTGTTTCGTTAAGTAATACGAAGGACTCATTCCCCTGGAAGATTAGACGCTGGTAGATCTGCAGTCGACCATCGACGGGAGCACCTGGAACCTTCTCGTCTAAGAAACTGTTTCTTTGGACATCGAGGGGACTACGGCACCTGCGGACTGTGGGATAAAACGCTGAGAAATTATTAAGACCTTAGAAGACGTTGCTTTCTAACTGTTGTCTTGGAACGTTCAGTCGTCTGAACAGCATGACAGTCACCGCAGCTGATGAACTGTATCTCTCCTTTTAGTGAGAGTGGAATGCCTTTTGAGTTTGTCTTTTTTGTGTGTCACATAAGTAGATCTCAGAAGATACGTGAACACAATAGATGAAGCCAGAGGGAGACTCCCGGCACACACTGCCTCTTGTGTGCTACCTGACTGCACCTGATGTGAAGAATCGTGAGGGAGGCTGACCTAGAAACAAGCCCCAAGTAGGTCGAGGTCTACAACATTGAAAAACACTGCCGCTGAAAATCATATATCCATTACTAGGATTATTGCTCGTCCTATCAGTTCAGCATATGTGACTAAATCAGCACCATGAATGCGAGTCCCACTGAGCAAAAAGATGTGGTACGTCAAGATATTCTCGACGAATGAATCTGGCAGCTGAGTGACTGATAAGAACTGGCTGGGTCGTCTGTTACTGTGGATGACGACGACCCAGAAGCTACACCATCCACAACCGAGGGCAGTGACTATGCTCGGGAAATGGCATCATGTGTATGACATAGAGGTATCTGCCATCGTCCCATTCCTCAAAGGCAGTTGGAACTTCTATTCATTCAGTCTATGAAGACAGTCTTCGGTTCGTGTAATATTGGGGAGGAGTTTATTAAAACATTTACGCACAGGAATGAAAGCGCCGATACCGTCCATACATGGATATTGCCGTCAATCTCTCTCTCTCTCTCTCTCTCTCTCTCTCTCTCTCTCTCTCTCTCTCTCTCTCTCTCTCTCTCTCTCTCCCCCCCTACGTGCTTCATCTCTCCTTGTGTGTCGGCCATGGCATGGCGGGACGGACCTTCGGTAAGCGAGGGTGTGGAGGGAGAGTGAGTCCGCCGGTGAGGGAGGGAGTCCATCCCTTATCACGGTCAGTGGGGAGCAGTTCGTCCCCGTTGTGGTTGTGGTGCACCAGCTCACCACGATACTGGGCCTGGCGTGGTGGGTAGGGAGGAAAGTGACACAAGTTCTTATCCCGTACATGATGGACGTCAGTTCCAACTACGGTGGCGAAAACTGCCGAGTTTCTCATCCATGAGTTGAGGTGATAACAAGTGCGTGGACTGGGAGTGTCCGCTTATCTGGAAGGGGGGAAAGGGGGATTCCTGCACGCTGCCATTGGTCCACTGCAATTCCCTGCGACTCGCCATGAAAACTATCGATGTCTCTTTTCTTCTTCTATCCAAAATGCTTTTCTTTTTTTTCGTTAGGAAGTTTATGAATACTCGTTATGGGGGTATGTGGTGTAGTGTTTATTGTACCTGACCATGCCTCACGCAGGGGCGCGCTCAGGTTCGATTCTTCGGCGTGACATTCGGTCCATATCCAACCCAGGTGATAACTGGGTGTCTGTCTTTGGCTAGGATATATATATATATATATATATATATATATATATATATATATATATATATATATATATATATATATATATAAGTAGATAGATAGATAAAGCGTACGTGAGGTTGCATCAGACACCGTTCGAACAGATATGATGAAACTACAGTGTATGACGACATGTCACACGTCCTTCACCATAAATCCTTCCCACGATACTTATTCGTTTCGGTCACTTTCTCGAGAGCGCGCTGTTCATTTCGCTGTAGGATTTCATGACTCGAGCTGGTCATTGCCTGTCTCTCAATAATAGCTGTGCCTAATTCACATCACGTACGTACATTTGTGTATGTGTGTGTGTGTGTGTGTGTGTGTGTGTGTGTGTGTGTGTGTGTGTGTGTGTGTTTAGACAGTTGGTCATACGTGCGTGTACATGTCTGTCTATTTATGTGCATCCGTACGCTTTGTGTTTAGTTGGCAGAATCGTCCTTCACTCCACTGTAAAATCCAGTTCTGTACACCTCTTCTGGATGGCTACCACACTCTGATAAGCCTAAAGTTCATGTGACGACTGCGTTGATCCATAGTCTCTGTGAGAGGGAGTTCCAAGTGTTGGTAAATACACTGGATCATCTCTGAGCTGCCATAGATCCGGGTGGTGTTCTGGTGTAATGGAAGTTAGTGTCCACTGGCTCATAGGCTGCATACGGTGTATCTGGAATGGTAAAAGTCGAGATCGTAGATCATACTGAAATTTGTGGTTTTGCGAAGGAGGAAAGCATCCCTTTCTTGGTCAGCGACGACACTGGGTCCTCAGCACAGTTCACATGTTTCCACTGTAGATCTGTACAAGCACAGGATCTACGCCGACATGGAACTTTCGCTTGCATAAAACCTCTCATGATGTGGGGTCGTCATGAACTAAAGACCTTCGCTGACACAAGAGCTTTCATGATGCAAGAGTCCTCGATGATACACGACTGTCTCTAACATGAGGACCATCGCCACCTTTTTCGTTCGTCAACAAGGGAATTGCCGCAATGGTGGCAGCGGGGTTGGGCGGGTGGGTACGGTATTCAAGGAATAAAACATGATTCCTTTTTGCGCTGGTAACATCGAGCTTCATAACATACATTCCACTGGTAATAACACAGTCACACTCGTCAACATAGAAGGAAACAATTAGGAGAGATTAACCAACCGCAAAGGAAATTGTTTTAACCATTCATCTGCATTCTTGACAGCCGCTCCCTGCCTTGCTGACTGATGATATATCACAATCCCTCTCTCCATACTGTCAGAGGTAACACAAGCCAGGGATATAAGCCATCAAATAAACTCGAGCGAGTCACTGAATGTTTGAGTCCACAAATACACAAGCTTCCTGACGCGTAATCAAGCTTAATAATAAGTGCGGCTGAAGGGAATCAGATTAAGCAGGGAGTTGTACAATATGCTGAACGTACACGAAGGATTAGAAGCAATTACCTGGCACGCGGTTCGTGACGCAGCATGACGAAAGCGAAGCCATGCGGGAAAACTCGGGATTTGAAAAGGGAAGTGAGCGAGGCGCTGCCGAGACGACCCACCGACCGTGTTGCAAGAGGAACAGCTGCGTGAAATGATTAATGAGGAGGTAAGGGACGGTAGGAAGATGGAGCGGTGTGATGCTGAGCCGGAGCACCGAGGGAAGAGACGTCTGCTAGTGAGATGGAACGACGTGGTGCCGGAACATCGAGATGGACGACTGAGGCAAAGGGGAGGGCCACTGGAGGGATTTTCCCTTGAAAGATAAGATAAGCGGGTGAGCGACCTGAAGAAGTACTGGGATGAAAAGATGGGAAGATAAGATTAGCGCGACACCTGATGACACGTTGGGAAATTCGCGAGAACAATGTGAGGAGACCAGAACTCCATCGTGACATCTGAAATAGAAGAAACAGAGATCATTATAAGGAAGGAATCGACGGGTATCAACCTCTCCTGTTCTGTATGAACATCCATAACATGGTAAGTGTTATGAAGAACCAGAACGAGATAGACCGTCTTGCATTTCCAAGACGGGGGTAACTTTTCAGAATTAAGAGTTAAAGTTTCGTGGAGGCGCATTCCGCAGCCGAGCGTGTGCTAAATGTCGGGATCTGGATCTGCACCAGAGGTTCAGGGGGAAGCTTGGGAAACCCTCAGAAAGTGAGTTTTTCTATCACTTCAAACTGGTTTAACTATCACACGGAGGCGAGGGAGATGTTAAGGAACGAAGGTGGCGATAAGGAGGCGACACAGAATATTCTGTTCGAATCCTAAACACTTGTCTTAATGTTTACGTTTCTGAGTCACTTTGAAACGGAGGAGTCCGTACCAGCGATATTCGGATTAGGAAATGATCCAGAAAAGTAACATCCAGAATTATACCCACGAAAATCGTTACTATTGTAATTATTATACGGCGAATCTGACACTAAATGCCATTGAAAGTGAAATACGTAAAATGCTTACATTTAAGTTACATATGTTTTTTTTCGCTCTACAAGTATGATCATGGGAAAATACTAGAATCAAAGGAAAGCTTACTTACTTTAAGTGCTGAACACGTACAAAAATCAATGAAAAGTTCGCGGAAAGTGTATATACATCAAGGTTATTCTGTTCACATCCCACGTCCTTCGTTTTCATCATATCTTCACACACACACACACACACACACACACACACGACCGACACCGACATTCCATCTGCACTAACAACCCATTCATAACAACACCTGAATTGTACCTGCAGCGTTTTGACCCCTGGGTCTGGGATTCTAAGTGGCTCCCAGAGAGCTACCGTAGTGAGGAAGACTCCATGATGTAGTGGGATGAGTTCTACAGGGAAGTCTGGCTTAACTTGGTAATAATATGGATTACTGTAGTGGCGGTGATGCCGCTTAGGAATCGCCCAGTTGAAAGGTTGCAGCTGGAGTGAACCTCTTGATTGATTATTCAGGTCTCACCGGTATCATCTTCGCGATGGCCTCAATTGTTGCCTTCGATGATGAGGGAAACCCGACGTCTCCAGACTTGGAATGCCAGCGGTTTAGAGTGTAGCTTCCAGGAACTGGCCAGAACAGTGACTCCTGAAGTACTCCGGACACATTTTCAGTGATGGGATCATCCCTTGGTCTGAGGAGCTCGGCCACAACCGAGGCAGAGGAGCCACAGTTATCGCCTCAGTCGGGGACTCGCTAAAGGGGGACAGAGTCTCGACGTTATGTACGCCACAAGACCAAACAATGTTCCCAGTCTCGACCATGACGGAAGCGATCATCTCTTCATGTCAGGTTGTTTACATCCGTCACCCTTGTGTTCCAGCGGAGGTGGTCGAGGTCGGCATCCTCTGGGGTAGGACGTGGCAGCTGTGCTTGGAACCTGCTGAAGGAGTCCTCTCGTAGATGAGGTAACTAGATCACTACAGAGATCATGAGGAGAGGAGCTGATCTACAGGTGAGGCACGTGTTGCTAATGGTTTATGTTGGAGGATGAGACGTCTATGTCCCCAGATGACCGAGCAAGACCATCAAAGATACATACCAAGAGCACATCACACAAATCGGTATTCAAAAGCAATCTCACCAGTGAAAATTGAGGTTACAGAAAGAGCTTACAATGCTGGGAAGTACTGGTTGAGAGAGAGAGGCCTCCTGACAAATAAAAGAGTTAGATTCAAATTTTGTGCAAATCCTATACAGACAGAGTATTGATAGGATGGGAAATTGAACAGAGAGGAAGTAAAGGCCTTTCTAAGTGATGTCTCAAAGTATGGAACACATCAAGCTGATGCCAACGCTGTAGAGACGTGAAGATGTCGTCAAGAAGAGAGAGAGCCTGGAGAACCTACACTGAACGTTAAGTTGAAAGAAGCTTAATATACGAAGGAAAAAAAATGATAGCAGGATTTCCTGCACAAAGATGATATAAAACGAACAATACTAATTCCTTTGAACATGAGATTATCAATCTTAAGCACGATGGTACTGCCCTTGAGCAGAGCGGTACGACCCTTGATCCATACCAGCTACACTGGTCCTGCTGGGGCTGGGAGCCCGTCGAGAGCAGGGCGGGCAGCATGACCCTCACATCATGATGAAGTACCAACAACTTTCACAGGTTTAGGAATGAGGGCCTTGCAAGGTTCCTGATCACGTGAATATGTGAGGATAAATCTGCTGATAGTGTGTATGACTGAAGGCAGAGTGGCTTCTTTTTTTTGGGGGGGACTTGTTAATCTTCGTGAGTGATTATTGTCAAGAATGTTAGTAATTCTGTTGCGTCCTGTCCGTCTGTCTGTGTTGAGGCTTGTCATGATGATGGTTCTAGTATTAAGACATTACTTTGCTCACGTTTTCTTTCAAGTTAGTATCTTTTACGATTTGGACAGAAACGAAATGATGAGGACATGAGCACTTTTGCCTCTCGAGACCTTACTTTATTTTCTAACAAGTTCGTGCGAGCGCCCTTCCCAAAAAACCCTTCCTCTGTCGGCTCGAACTGAAAGCAGTAAAGTGAATAAATGCGGTTTTACTGGCTGACATCATGTTTGCTCATCCCCATTTTTTCCTAAGGCATCAACCATGGACGAAGGACCGACCTCCTGAAGTGCCAGAGGCCTTCAATGAAACACCACAAGTCATAATGTTGAGTCAAGTGTGTACGAAAAGAGAGGATAAAAAAAAAAGAGAACGGGTTATATACATTTCCTCCACAAATGTCAAGATAAACCCTATCAGAATATACATTCCCAGTTCTCATGACAGCTCGTAAAAGTTGGACATAAAGTTTTCAGCATCGGTAATTCATACGGTGGTGTTTTTCTGGTGAAGATTTAAATAACCGGTAGACGACAAAAAGGAGACTGTTTTCCTCGTATCCAGAGATGGTCAGAGATAGGCAGTGTGACGGGCTGGTGACCTGTGAGGAGTGGAGGAGGGGGAGGAGGAGGAGGAGAAGAGGTCAGGTCATGCTCACCACTCAGGAGTGTTGACATACTGGTTGAGAAGAAGAAGGAGGGTCCGGAGTGATGGTGGAGTCCGGCCACCCACACTAGACTCCATCACCCACCCTCCCCATTACTCGTCGTCACCCATTGCCATCGACCATTTACCCCACCATCACCAACGCCACCCACCATCACCTACCCCCATCATATCACCCAGTACCATCCCATCGCCCACTCCTCCCCCATCATCCGCCAGCACACACTATACCATCCCATCATCAGATGTTACCCCACAACCATCCCATCACCCATCTCGCCCCGGGGAACCTGCCTGTTCCACACACCGTCATCTGGCCAACCATTCCCTTTATCGTCTTGAATCCACGAGAGACATAAATCTTATCATCTGTAAAGTTGCCACAAATATTCTTGCAGTTTAAAGATCGTAAAACAAAATGCAGGTTTATGATCATCTCATGTGCTGCGACTTTGATGTGAAATAAAAGAGAAAAAATCCTTTTGTGCCATCAAGACGGAGATTTTCATGAACATCTTCCATTCTTTCTTCTGTCTGGAACGTAGGGGACACAAGATGCAGTCAGAAGGTTTGACAGATAAAGAGTAGAATATAAGTACAGACAAACATGTCTCATTTTACCTTTCAGTACCATCTGCAATGACTCCCTGGCACATATCTCTCTTCAACGTCATGATGCCAGTCTCCTCGAAGTCTTCCGATCGCTGCTTAACCCAAGGCTACAGTAGCCCCTGGAAACTCCCCACCATCCTCAAAGCGGCGATCGTGGAGGAGATACGACAGGTCTCGATACAGACAGTAGTCCCTTAGGGCCTGGTCCAGGCTGTTAAGGAGGGGTGGCTCAGCTCAGGTAGTCGAAACCACAGACGGGAATAGTAGCTTCTGTAATACTTGCAGCCTTGTGTACTATCGCAACGTAATAAGCTGCCAGACACCTTTCCTCAACATTTTCCCGCCTTTTCACCGTGATGGCTGGCTGGCTTTACGCCATCTTCGGGTGAAATCAGGATGGTAGCCACCTTTGGTCGGTGTTTGACATGGCAAATGTTCAACCGCCAGAATCCGTTCGACATCCAGATAAAAGAAAAATAGGAATTGAGGCGATGAAATAGTCGGCCGAGGGTTCCATTCGGAATTCCCTGGTCAGAAAACTTTCTGTGCTCTGCTCTCCCCCTCCGTCGTTATATATATATATATATATATATATATATATATATATATATATATATATATATATATATATATATGTGTGTGTGTGTGTGTGTGTTACTCGTAGGTCACCATTCTTTTGTCTCTCTGTGCTGGACCAATGCACCTTTTCTTTTTTCCTTTCTCGGCAACTAGAGTGCTTTCTTCCCCTATTGTCTTTTTTATCTTTTTCTCCCCCCGCTGCTGCTGGCCCCTCCACCCTAACGATGCACCGAAAAAACAAGATTAGCTCAACAGCTGGAGCGAGATGTTTATCATGGCAGTGAGAGGGCTGGCGAGGCTGGCCCACTGCGTGGGGTTCGGCCAGACTGGCCCACGGCATGGGCTGGCCAGGCTTACCCACTGCATGGGATAGCCAGGTTGCATGGACTGACCAGGCTGGGCCCACTGCATAGGCTGTTTACGCTGGCCCATTGCATAGGCTTGCCATGCTGGCCCACCACGGGCTTGCCCGGCTGGTATCAACCCACTGATGGGGAGGGGATTAAGGACGCGGGACTTATGGAGGATTAACGAGGTGGGATTTGCCCATGAAGAGGGAGAAGAAATCCGGCCAAAGGGTCCGAGTGAGGGAGGATAGGGACGCGGTTTACAGGGAGATTAAAGACTCGAGGTTTGTGGACAGTGGGAAGGATAGGACGGGTCGAGGGGATGGAGGCGACTATCTTGATGGAGCAGATATAGGTGTAAGGAAGCATCGAGCAATCTCTGTGCGGCTTGTAATGTGTACATGTACTTGCTTGTAACTGCTTGGACTTGCTTGTAACTGCTTATTTTCACAGTCTGGAGAGATGGCTCTACATTCAGTATTCACAGTCTCATCTCTTATCTCCTCTGATGCTATAAAGGAAGTTCTTTACGTACATTTTATCTGACAGGATTCTTGTTTAGTATCTTGTTATAGCCTGTGGTCGCTCTGTCTTGCTCTCTTGCGAAGGACTGATCACTGTCGACATCATGAGGCTGGCTTAAAAACTTGGAGGTGTGTGTGTGTGTGTGTGTGTGTGTGTGTGTGTGTGTGTTTGCTTGACGAAGTTTACCCACTAGAGGGAGTGGGGGGAGAAGATACGTCATGGGAGGAGTGGTCGGGAAGGGACACCAGGCGGGGGGAGAGGAGTAGGAGGAGGCACGTCGGGTCATAGGGAAAGATAGAGGGATAGAGGACTCTGCCGGTATACGGGATAGAGAGGAGAGGGTGGCGGTACATGGTGGAGAGAGAGAGAGAGAGAGAGAGAGAGAGAGAGAGAGAGAGAGAGAGAGGGGCGGTAGTCGGGTTATAGTAGGTGCGGTGGACGTGGGAGGTGATGAGGGCGTCGCTCTTAGACATGGGAGGGTAGCATGGGGACAGCGAACAGGAGGGGAGTTACGGCACAGCAGGGGACAGGAGGGTGGACTCGGTCTATGGGAGAAGCGGCAGGGGTAGGGCGAGGAGGAGGAAAGGCTCTGCCTATGGAAGGGAAATTACAATACATGGGGCCGAGGCGGGAGGTATAGCAGGGTCAGCCGACGGAAGGGGACGTCAGAGTGTAGCCGTGCTGGAGGAGGGAGGAAGAGGGAGGGAAAAAAAATCAATAAAAGTAATCGAGTTAATAGGCTTAGCATCTTACCTTCCCAGGTCACATTGTCGGTAGGCAGAACGTTCCTGTAAACACATCATCGTAGAAATGAGACATATGTCTGTGGTTAGCTACTCCTCGCCTTATCATGTTGCTTATTGTATCCAACTCCCTTATTCCGATGGACCGCTGGCAAGGGACGAGGTAACAGTTCTCACCATCAGTGTGAGGACATCAGGGATGCAGCAAGGGGCCCTTAATGGTCACTGACGCACCATTTTTTCCTCCCCCCCTTTTTTTTTCCAGGGGTGAAGAACGGGCCTAATTTTCTCTTATCAGATCTGGCGACGCGGGGCCGTCTGTGACCTCGTTTCCTATGCATTAGGGGGAGACTGTCCGGAAAATTATTCCCTCAATCATTTTCTGCTGAATAACCAAAGCGTGGAGGGAAAAAAAAAATGTATATAATCCGCCTCCCTCGCTCGTCAGGAATACAGATATACTTGCCAGTGAAAACCAGTATACCTTGCGCAAGCAGCGTCGCCCAGGCTGTGTGGAAAAGGCCTTCGATATGGTAAGTAAACAACCTGAGTTTATCGATGGTGTTGAGCTACACACACACACACACACACACACACACACACAGCCACAAAACCTTCCTGTTTATGGTATAAAAGACAGTTAGCCTGGACCATCTCCCCTTCTCACCGTATTACCCCAGGATACCCATTTTTGTGTAGCATCGTCACATAGAGATAGTGTCGCTTGTGGATTCATAGGAAGAGAAATGGGCAGTCGGTTTCCGTAGATCGTGCGTAAGTAATTCGTCACGGACCCTCCCGTCTGTGATTGTGTACAGATATCGTCTTGAGTCAACTTGCCACAGCACCCGCCTCTCATGTCCCCCGAGCGGACATTACGAAGGACCACCTAAATGATCACACTAGTGATTCCAACATGACCTTAACGATCACCCTAGTGATTCCAACATGACCTTAACGATCACCTTAGTGATTCCAACATCACCTTAACGATCACCCTTAGTGATTCCAACATCACCTTAACGATCACCCTAGTGATTCCAACATGACCTTAACGATCACCCTAGTGATTCCAACATCACCTTAACGATCACCCTACTGATTCCAACATCACCTTAGCGATCACCATAGTAATTTCAACAAGTACAAGACCTATCATGCGATAATTACTGGACATGGAATAGATGGAAGAATTTTCCTCATAGGCTTAGAATTTTGAAGTCCATTCCAGCACTTCTCACCGAAAGATCATGAGCAGCACAGTGGCTTTTGCTCTGCCTTAATATCGACCCTCATCATGCAGTCGAATGCCACCCAACCTACTGACTCTGTTAGATACTAAATTCTCTACTGAAGTAGACTTAAGGTGGCCACTTGTAAGGAGGCTACTGACGAGAACTTATTTCATGCTCCTTTCAGGACCTGTCCACGATAGGGACTGATCCTCGATAGGGACTGATGCCCGGGACTGGAGCCTTCAACACAAACACACACAAAAAAGATAACTATGGCAAATACGATATGTGTTGTGAGGATATCCGGCAACATAACACCGAAGGCTTAGGGAACTCTTGTAGAGTCGAGAGAAGGAATATTGTCAAAATTGAATATCTAAAAAAATTACATCTGAGAGTCCGTCGCTGTCTCCAAGCCGCCTCTTTATTTGTCTTATTTCTGTCATCCGATAAAACCTCCGATTTTCCATTCACTGGCATCCTATCACTCAAACTAAACATTCGGATCATTGATGTATTTTTGTGTGTTGAAGCGTTTTCTTCATGATCATTAACATCACCATTATCATTATTACTATTATCATTATCATCGTTCTTATTTGGAGATTCTTTCATCATATTCCTTACGTTCATTTTATAAAAGAAAGATTACCTAGTCAGGATCATGTCATCAAAATCTTGGCATGTGATGCTAACACTGAGCCAGATCTCGTAAGCGCTGCGGCCTAACAAAAAAAACAGCCAATAAAGAGACGGGAACTTTGCATACTTCAAAAGGCGGTGAGGGTCTGTCCCCAGGGCCGCCCCGCGGAGGGCGTCGCACCAGCTGATCAGGAGGAAATTGGGGGAAATTGAATAAAATAACAAACTCGGGTGATGAATCAAAGGGCCGGGAGCTTAGGCCTCCCACTGTACCCTTCGCGAGGGTGTCTGGTGGTCCCTGCTCGGTCCTGGTGGCCTCTGCTAGGTTGGGTCCTTGGTGGCCCCTACCTGGTGGGTCCTGCTGGGTCTTGGCCGTCCCTGCTTGGTCCTGGTGTTCCTGCTGGGTCCTGGCCGTCCCTGCTTGGTCCTGGTCTTCCTGCTGGGTCCTGGCCGTCCCTGCTTGGTCCTGGTCTTCCTGCTGGGTCCTGGCCGTCCCTGCTTGGTCCTGGTGTTTCTGCTGGGTCCTGGCCGTCCCTGCTAGGTCTCGGTGGCCCGTGATGGGTTTTGGTAGTCCTTATTACAGATGTGTGATGGTCCCTGACGCTGGCAGTATCCAGTCCTGCTGTCTCCCTTATCTATCAGGCTGAGAAGAAAGTAACATGAGGCATTCGATTACGATATCTGTCATCTGTGGAGTAAGAACCCAGTGAACGGACGCTACGGACGGCGCTGTGTACTGTGCTGCCAGCCACATGGAAACAATGGCTATTTGAACAGCCAGGCGCTCGAGTACGTTGTATATATACGGATTCCGGGAATCCACGGTGTAGGCTAATTTGCACAGCGGAACCGGGAAGGTCAGTGAGAGCGGAGTGACGCGATGTGGTAAGAGCATACGTCAGGAAAGGCTGAGAAAGAGGCAACACTATGATGAAAATGATAGTGTCTGAGGTGAAGGAAAATGAGACACGTTGACCTGTGAAATCGAGTGAATTGTACGAGGAGCAGAATGACCCTAAGACGACGAAAGAGGAGAGGTAAATGTTGAAAATTATGAGCTGTGATGGCAGGCCTTGCTGTTAGACGATCTCAGGCAAGCGGGGAATGAATCGAGAGACAAAGATCCTGTAATTTATGTACTGTGGATCGAATGAGTCGAGCAAGAGAACCAACCAGCGCGGGAGAGGGACAAGAAAATTGTTTCGGGAGATCACAAGATTGCTAGGAGATTAGAAAATTGGATAAGGCTTAGGGATGTTTATGCAATAGCACCGCCGTGGTAATGCATCCAGGATATTTTAATGAAAGATTTGTTTTATCTTTACCTTAGAACAACAGATAGCAATTACATGTAGATGTAGTTCTGGTGTTATTTTCTTGATACATACATCTCTCTATCTGATGTACAAGATCAAGTGACTAGATATAATGAACACAAACTACGTAGTTCAACGGAAGATGAATACAAGTAAAGCACACTGTAATTACGAATGATAATTAGATCTGGTGAAGATAACGCTCAAAAGAAATCAAGGGCAATGGAAAATATAAGAGGTAGTTTAGATAACCCAAGCAAAGCAACATAACAAACACGGAAAAAAATTATTCGAACTGATTGAATGAGATAGAGACAACAGGTGTGGCAGAACCAGTTGAGGTCCATTGAAAGGCTAAGGGTAAAAAGGAATCATGTAAAGTCACGAGAAGCTTCAGGGTATGTGGCGCAGACCCAGCCCGGCCATGACCAGAGGACCTCCACCCGACCCCGTCCTTTCGCCCCCCTACAGGAGCCAGCCACCAAGACCTCTCGCCATACTCCCGACCCACTTGCCTATGAACCCCAAGCCCAATAACTTTTAATTTCAATTACTGCCGCGATTACGCAAGAGCCAGCCATTGGTGGCCAGCAGGGCGCGCTATATTCAAAATGTTGGGAGGACCATCCAAACACCAATTAGCGAAGGAACCGCCCTTGGAGGAGTGCGCTTCAAAAGACCTGGCTTACTGCATGTCGGATATATTTATTCTGAAGAAGAGAAAACTTTTTTATGGTATCATTTATTCATCTGATTTTTTTATCCTTGTGTTTTTATGATTAAACTGAGTGATTTTTATAGATATTCACCCCAATATGCGTATCCTATAAGGTGAAGTATGCCACACTAACTCTACGTGGAAACAACAATATTTTTTCTTGCAGAATGAATAAGGTATACACAGATGACGTGTTTTCATGAAATCAGTGATGAATAAATGAGTCCCCTAACCTGTTCCCAGTGAGTTGCCATTCGGCAAGGAGTCCCTTGCTTGCCGCCTCTCGTGCGCTGGGCGGGAGAGCGGAACCACGGGCGTGAAGAACATCCCCGGTGCAATGAGTGAACTCCTGATGGTGGAGGCGGCACTCAGCAGCTCCCGCCGGGCCTCCCGACTGGAAATCTCACATGGAATGTTGCTAAATCATTATACCTGAGGTCTGGGGTTTGATTCCAATATGGGTAGAGAAGTGGAAAACAAATCTGGAGCTGATGAGGCTCACTCCAACACACTGGCTTTCGGGCCTTCATGTGGATAGCTGAGGAGTCCACTTGTAACTGTATATAGTTACTATATATAGTTACTATATATATATATATATATATATATATATATATATATATATATATATATATATATATATATATATATAGTGGAGAGTGACGAAGTTATGAAGAGGCAAAGCAACCATCAATCTAGGCAGCTTCTTCTAGCCCATGGAACCAGCCAGCCAACAAATCCCGCCAGCCAAGCAGCCAGACCCGGAGAGCCAGCCACTACAGACAAATATCCTGCGACACATAAATAAAATAAACCTCTCCCAGACTGTCCGGTGCATTTGCAAGGCCAAGAGAGACGTGAATGAGACAAAGTGGGTACTGGAGCGGGCCGGAACATAAATCCCCAGTTGAGGCACTGGTGTGACACGTCGGCCGCAGCACGGGCAGCGCCCCGGGGATTCTCTCCCCCAGCCTCGTGTATTAACTCGGCTCTTGATATGCAGAGTGAGGGCATTGTGGCCGCTCCTGATTTATCGTACAAACACTCGTATGGTTTATCCTCCTCCCTTGTTCTCGCCCGGGAGTGAAATGTTTGCCTCTTCCTGTTTCAGATTTGGAAGGATGTTGTTTAATGTCTCTCGAGTAAACGTAAAAGACTGGTTGTTAGTTACCATGGGAGAGGAAATAAAAAGGAGGAAGCATTGTGTGTGTGTGTGTGTGGCGAGGAGTGGCGATGTTACCCGAGAAAATGAAGCAGGGATGGTGAAGGTGGTGAGTGAGCAGGTTACTATGCACCACATCTCACTGGAGTACACCACACCTCACCACACACACACACACACACACACACACACACAGCAACCACCACCACCTTGTTGACTCCATCGGGGGACAGACTATCAGAGTGTCAGGCAGGGACGTTACTCGTCTCTTGTGAGCACGGGTGCCAGGTCCTATGCCTCAGATCCAGCGTCCCCAGACAGCCTGGATTTACGCCAGTCGTCGCCACCAGAGTGACAACTTCAGGGTTGTTTTCACTCTGAGCGCCACGGTGGACGGGCGTCAGGAGAATCTGTTCGCTTCGAATATTAGCTCGAGACAGTGTTCGACTCCCTGCATCAGGAAACATATGGTTTAGATTGGAGTCGAACGCGTGTGGTTCTGTATGGGGACAAGGTCTAGGGACAGCCAGTAATATAGTCAATAATGAAGCACCTTTTGATGAGATGAGACTAAACTGTAAATCTTCTGGACCCGTAAAAAATCACAGCGCAAGAAGCTTTACTGGTGTTCACGGCCTCGTCTGTCGGGTGTAGTGCGAGGGACATCCATAACTTGGCTTCGGACTCGTAAACCACGTGAGGCCACTAGCCAACAAGGTCGCCTGGAAACAGAAGACAGACGCCCGTGGTCTGGCGGAGGTGTATAGCCTCACTCAGCATGTCCATGTGTGATCAGAATGTTGAGATCCGTGTCCCTAAGTGGCTGGTGCGCCTCGCATCCTTGACAACACCACTGCGAATCTCCACGTACATACCTCTCGTGACGCAAACTAAACGTTAGCTTCTTTATTGCCACAAAATCGTGCCAAATCCTGGAAATTTTGCACCGAGATTCTCGCTTAAACCTGATATCAACCCGAGAGTTTGGAATGACACGGAACATGATTGCGCCGTGGGTATTTGATGCTGTATATTGTTACCTCAGTCGCGAATAACTGCTGGTAAGGTAGATCACGGGTTCGACCACAGGCCTCAGTACTTTAGTAAGACGATTCATTTTACAGACGATAAGATGGATAGATGTTTGCTCGACTATATATATATATATATATATATATATATATATATATATATATATATATATATATATATATATATAAACTTTCTTGTGTTACCATCTACAGTCACCATTAGTAGATCATCATATATATTATTAGCGATGTTCGTGACGGATTTCTTTATCAACAAGTCTTTGTCTAAGATCTGCATTGACTCCATCACAGTAATCGCTCGCAAATTACATAGACGGCAAGTGTGAGGGGGGGGAAAAAAATCTTAAAACTTTTAATCTATTCGCTCAGCCATCCTAATGTGAAATCACGATACGTAATTTGTACAGCGAAATTACAACGCATTGATGGATAATACACCGTAACAGCCGTCAGGGGAAGATGGAAAGGCCAGAGGAGTTCAGGAACAAAGTGTGAACTTATGTTCCAGCTCGGCCATATTGACGAGAGGCGAAGCCATTGAGAAACGGGGTCTCTGACTCACTCTCAGTGACAGAGCAACATTTCCACGACGTCTCTGGTTTTTCCTTTCCTCGCCCTCAGCTTTATGTGGTGGCTTGAAACGTAATGGATCATCGGTTAGAATGGATTGAGGGATGGGATGACACATCGTGAAGGATGATGTGGGACGCTTATTTGAGAGGTGTGAGTGGATTAAAGATAGTATAGGGCGCGTGTGCCTTATATTGTGGTAGAGATGAGGAGGTTGAGGGAAAATACATGGGTGCATTGTGGAAATTAAGACATAAGGTCGGTGTATTTCAATCAAGGCCCGTAGCTAAAACATGCAGCATTTAAACTGCGAATCTGATTTGCATTATTTTGTTGGTCATATATCAAACAGTCCAAGACTGACATAGAGGTGTGTGTGTGTGTGTGTGTGTGTGTGTGTGTGTGTGTGTGTAGAGCTCTAAGGAGCAGTTGTAGAGAGAGAGAGAGAGAGAGAGAGAGAGAGAGAGAACAGCAGTAATGATAACAGGTCAACATGTTTGCGGATCTCCCATGATGACTATATCATTCAAGCTGTTTGTGTTCCCTTGCACAGGTTGGGATCATATCATACACATGATGCTAGACCGCTACACCACAGGTCGACCTCCATGGTGTAGCGGTGAGCATTATAGTGTAGCGGTTAGCATTGTTGACTGTGACGCATTCACGGGCCGCTAGGGGTGGAGAGCATAGGTTCGAATCCTCGTTGAGGCAGTGTGTCCACAGTCAACCCAACTGTTCATCCTCCCTTTGGGGTTGGTAGAGAAAATGGGAACCTAGTTTATTTATATATATATATATATATATATATATATATATATATATATATATATATATATATATATATATTAGATGGTGAAGAAATCCACCGTACAAAATTATCCTAACCAGTATTCAACATCTTATCAAGAAATTTTTTTTCACTGCAATATTTGAATATTCCTTCGTTTCTATACTCATTTATTTATTCGTAAGACATATTAAACCAGTGTTCTCCCTCCCCCCTTCTCCCTCCTCACAAAAACCTGAAAATCTCCGTCTTCAATATATCTTCTCCAGTATTTTCATTTCAAATTGACATATGCATTATATACGACTCCCACAGAGTCGCTTTCTGATGATGATAACTCCATCCTGTCCCCTCACCCCTTCTATGCCACACTCGCCTCACATCCTGAGAAAAGAATATATCATGTGGAATAAAATCCCAGACTTTTGACACTTTTACTTTCCACCAGGGCAGTGAGGAGGAGGGGAGGTCCCGCGACGCCCTGGATGTCCGGTCGTGAGTGGTCGGGAACCTTGGCCAACACCCGTCCAGGGACCCGTTCCCACGCCCGCGGATGGCGGGGGTTAGTGGCTGGGAAGGGCGTGGGGTGGTAGCCGGGAGGGTGAAGGATAGTGGCTCGGAGGGTAAGGGGTGATAGGTAGCTGGGAGGGCTTGGGAGTGGTAACTGGGAGGGCGTAGGGATGGTAGCTGGGAGGGCGTGGGGATGGTAGCTGGGAGGACGTGGGGATGGTAGCTGGGAGGACGTGGGGTGGTAGCTGGGAGGACATAGGGTGGTAGCTGGCAGGGCGTGGGGATGGTTGGTGGGAGGACGTGGGGTGGTAGCTGGGAGGACGTGGGGTGGTAGCTGGGAGGACATAGGGTGGTAGCTGGTAGGGCGTGGGGATGGTAGGTGGGAGGACGTAGGGTGGTACCTGGGAGTGCGTGGGGATGGTAGCTGGGAGGACGTGCGGTGGTAGCTGGGAGGACATAGGGTGGTAGCTGGCAGGGCGTGGGGATAGTAGGTGGGAGGACGTAAGGTGGTAGCTGGGAGGGCGTAGGGATAGTAACTGGGAGGACGTGGGGTGGTAGCCGGGAGTGCGTGGGGTGGTAGCTGGGAGGGCGTGGGGATGGTAGCGGGGAGGGCACGGGGTGGTGGCTCAGAGGGCGTGGGATGGTGGCTGGGATGGCACCTGGGGAGGTGGGAGAGAGGTAAGGCAGAGGCAGTGAAAGTGCTGAAGAGGAGGCACCAAGGACACAGCAGGAGTGTCTGCTGACTGCCTCACTCGGCCCTGGGCGGCAGCTGGGCGAGGCTGGATGGGTTGTGGTCGGCTCCTGAGTGGCACAGGGTGATTATGAGGGTAGGAATGTATTCAATGTATTAATGATAATGTAGAGTCATTAGTCATAGTCTCATTCTACCATAAGCCCATGGTAAGGGTGTGACGCTGCTGCTTGTATAAAACAAATCACATGTTCATGAATTGCCAAGAACCAGATGTTGAATGAGTGTCGCCACATTAATAACGCCTCTTGATGCCCGATCCTGAAGGGTCGTCAGGATAACACCATCATCCAGGGTCGTACTCGTCGTGTTCAAGGGTCATTGTGTCGTACTCAGCGAGCAAAGGAAATGAATCATACGGTACAGGAGTTAAAACCTGTTAGTGAGGCTGTAGAGGTCAACACGTTAGTGATACCACAGTACAGCAAGGCGAAGGTTGAGTCCTGGATCATTGTATTGATCACTCCTCGTACACTTGTTAATGGTATCTACAAAAAAAAAAAAAAAAATGTGCCAATCAAGAGGGAAAGAATTCAAGTGTAAGAGGTAAAGTGTATCGTCAGATAGCCCGAGAGCGAGCATGATTCACCTCAAGAGAGTCTATTTGAACGTGGGTACCAAAGGCCAGATTTTGACTCAGAATATTAGCAACACAGACGAGACATGGAAAAGGGAGGGGAGGGCGTTGCTGTTGCTTCGGGAAGTCTGAACAACTGAAGCAAAAACGAAGAATGTTATGGAAATGTTTGGAGTATGGGATGGGAAGGATAACAAGAGTTATTTATCAAAGGTACACTAGGCCTATCCTTAAAGTCGCGAGGGTGGTTGATTTTACGAACATAGAATAATTATTGTCAGTCCTTATCTTTCTTCCCCCTAATAACGGAGTGAGGGGCACGTTGTATGGTAAGATCTAGAGATGGATGGAATGATAGATTTACGGAAGGCAATGAAAATCAAGTGTTTTTTTCTTTTTTCCTATTGTGTGTGTGTGTGTGTGTGTGTGTGTGTGTGATAAGAGAGTAACGGTAAAAGTCACTCGAGTGTTGAGGCAACCGGACGGAGGTACGTTTTGTGAGAGTGTATGGAGGTGAAGGTTTATGTCTCTGAGGAAAGAATGACCTGTGAACTTTGTGTGGCTGGACACACGGCGATGAAGGTTCAGATCTGTAAATATTTGGGCATCTAGTGCGGCGGGGAAGCCAAGACGGGGAATCTGATACAGCAGCGAGAGTGCCAACAGACGGATGGCCTGAGGTTGCTGCTAAGGGATGAAGAAGGGACGAACTGTCAGTCTGCTGTGTTGCTGTGTGGTGCTGCAGGACGCAACGGTGTAGCTAACGGTGATGTATGATGTAGAAGAGGAGACAGAAACAGGTTGGTCTGGAGGGTGTGGGGCGACCGAGAGCCTTATGCTGTGAGAGACGCGGGAGGAAAGAATCATGAACACCAAGAGAGGTGAGGTACCATACTTAACTGGGAAAAGGTCACTGTTGAAGGAATCGTGTTCTAGAGTTGCTGTGTGGAGAGATGAGATGCAGGGAAGGTAACCAGACAGTGCAAGTAATGTGTGTGTGTGAGGGAGAGAGGGAGGTGAACAAACACGCACAAAAGGTGAAAAGAGATTCCGTGAGTGTGTGGAGCAGTGGAGGTCCAGCGTGACCAGCCCCACTGTGGACGATGGACTTGGTATGTTTTGTTTATATGTCGAGCCCTCGAGACGAGCCGCTCACTTCGAGCAGACTGGCTCCCGATGCGAGGTGAAGTACCTGCTATCTTGCTATACTTTATGGGCTACAGCTAATGATACCGTATGGTAGAAGGAAAAAAAAAAAAAGCAGCGGGAAAAGAATAAGAAGATTGGAAGCGGCGAAATCAGGACCCTCTCTGACAACCAGGTCGTTAAAACCTGCTTAGAAATATATGAAAGAAAAATGATAATGATAAACCTCAGCTGTGGAGAAGAGCACCGACGTGTGACTAGAGGAGTAATTTACTGGATAATTACCTACACAGTTTTATAGAGGCTTTACACCTCGGTAAACATTAGCGTGAAATTGTGAAATGTATTATGGCTTCATAGTTGAGAGTAATTTCAAACAGCAGCAGCATCATCTAGGACGATTTTCTTTCCCATGGTGATGGAGAACAATATTTGCCCTACGTTAACAGGTCTTGTGTCATGAGTTCCCCGCTCATGACACAGCCACGGTCTCGCAATGAGATTTGTACCGCATGACACCAGGTAGTCATCACCAAGGCTTTGCCATATGGGTTGCCACTGCCCAAGTGGCGGCATCTGTTACACAAGACGACATCTCTCAGCCGACGCGTACCCGAGGCAGCCTCATTAGTAACGATAGCTAATTATGGCTAGGATATTAGACATGGCTTACACTCAGTTAGCAGGAAAAGACTTATCATTCGGACATTAAGACATGACAAGATAAGTTAGGAATGAATAGTGGTTGACGGTTTTCTCATAGTTGGCGGCTCTCAGTGGTTGACGGCTCTCAGTGGTTGATGGCTCTCAGTGGTTGGCGGCTCTCAGTGATTGGCGGCTCTCAGTGGTTGACGGCTCTCAGTGGTTGACGGCTCTCAGTGGTTGACGGCTCTCGGTACACATTAGACAAGGATGACGAGATGTTTATACTGTGATTGCTGTGATATGGCATGTATATGTTTTCATGATTTAGCCTATGAAAATGACATGATATAGCCTGTACATATGCCGTGATATAGCCTATATATATATATATATATATATATATATATATATATATATATATATATATATATATATATATATATATATATGCCGTGATGTAGCCTGTATATATGTCATGATATAGCTTGTACGTATGCCATGAAATGGCCTGTATATATGTCATGATATGAACTATACATATGCTATGATATAGCCTACTTCGGCCATACTCTCTCACGAGAACATTGTCTTTACAAAGGTGAAAATTACGTGGCAGTATCCCTCAGATATTCACACAGGGATGTGTTACAAAGTCTAGTCTCGATACCCTCCAGGAATCAAAGATTCACTGGGCTTTAGCCTGGCGCAGGCCCTTCTCTTCAAACAGCCCGTCATCCCGTTTTCACCCCCGGAGCTTACAGAAGACTCCATGTTCGCTCAAAAAGAGAAATTCAGGAGGTGAGGGGCTGAGTGGGCCACTTCCAGAACGGTGGAGCAAGAGAATGTTATCCGTCAGTAAATAACGTATGATAATATTCAAAATCCCAAGGCCCGGGGGGGAGTGTATATATATATACATATACCAATAAACTCCGTCTGCTCGTGATCGGTCAGATGATTTTATAATGCAAAAGTTGA
Source organism: Panulirus ornatus (assembly GCF_036320965.1). Lineage (NCBI taxonomy): Eukaryota > Metazoa > Arthropoda > Malacostraca > Decapoda > Palinuridae > Panulirus > Panulirus ornatus. The sequence goes on along the minus strand of NC_092236.1, from coordinate 7,380,973 downwards.
CAGAGACATGCTAGTAAACCCACCCCGGATGGGTGGAAGACCTGCCTTCCCCCGTGCCTCACTTGGCCAAAAGAAGGACGAAAAGAAGGATTCTGATTCTCTCTAGCACATTGTAAAGAAGAAAATAATGGAGGAATGACAGCAGTAAGTAAATATAACGAGGCGGAAAAAATGTATTTACGAGAAAAAAGAAAATCAATTTAAGATTTTCATCAAAAGGTATATTAATCCTCTGAAGTGTGGTGAACGTCTGGGAGAGACAGGCTGGCATGACGGTAACTCCATATTTCGCCATGAAAATTTCACCAGCATTTCACGTAAAGTTTTATTTGATATTTCGTTGAGGTTGAACAGTCAGTGTGCAATTTCATTTGATTCGAATCTGACAAAACATTACGTAACTTGACTTTAATTCGTGTGATTGTTTATAGGGTTTCCTGTGGGATACACTGTTGCCTTTGACCAAACAACTTCCCTCTCTTTCGAAGCCCAGCCCCACCATTAGTGAGAGATTGTATCACCGAGGTATATAACGAACAAGAAATTCGGCTCTATTATTGTTGCTATCTCCAGGACATAGCAAATAACCACAATTTAGACTTCTGATTAACGTCCTGCACGTGTATTCTAAATTTCAAACCACAATTGTACCCGGAGAGCATATTGAACTTTACCTAAAAAAAAAGAAATTACTGATATTTTTTTTTCATTTAAGATTATTTATGGATATTTCTGAAGGCGTGAACACCTGCTCTGTCGAATGAGTTTTAGTCATACACTCATACTGGACTGGAGTACACTCCGTCCCGACTGAGTTCATCTTTTGGTTTATAAAATGTCATGACCTCGAGTAACCTCCAATGCCATAAACGCTGGGCTCCTCCACCACGATATTTCCATCTGTGCACACAAGTACCCAGCCTGCCGCCATACAGGATTATATCAGGGTTGTTACCCTTCATGTGTTACGAAGTATCTTTGAGGAGGGGGTGGTGAAGTGGTGAGGTGGTGACCCCTGAAGCCATTCGCGTGAGCTGCTGCTGTTACATGACTTCCTTCAAGTCACCATTACGATGTCACACTAACTGGCCCAGTGAGACGGAGTTGTGAGATGGTTCAGTTGGATGGTTTTGCGAACAGGTCCCATTAATAGGGTCTTAAGAAGATGGCCCTAGTAATTGGTCCTGGGGGTTAGGTCCCATTGATTGGTACCGTAAACACACCACACCAAGTGGTGAAGAGAGAGAGAGAGAGAGAGAGAGAGAGAGAGAGAGAGAGAGAGAGAGAGAGAGAGAGAGAGAGAGAGAGTTGGCCACACGAGAAGGTTTTGCAAAATGTTCCCCAGTGACTGGTGGTCCCAGCCTGATGGTCACGTGACTCGGCGCCATCAGGCAGTCCCAAATGGCGTACGGTGGACCCATACCAGCGGGCTCCGGGACGGTCACACAATTATCCGCAATTGTAAGTGCAGGTGACAGGTGAGATCTGCGTAATGAGCGGGTTATCAGTTGTGGCCGCGCAATTGCCAGTTGCCTCGCCCGAGTTTCGTGGCAGGAGGTGGTGTGGTGTGGTGCTATCTTACTCCGTCGTGATTACCTGGAACCAAGACCTCGAAATGTTAGCTCTCGTCTTTTGGCTTCTTTCCCAGACGCAGTGAAATCAGGGTTTGAAATGTGCAGAAATGCCGTACCGCAGTGGATTTTGCTTTTTGGGTTTTATTTCCTTTCCTTTTATTTCTCGTATAAGTTTTGTATTTGTTCAGAGAAACATTTTTCCCCCATCAAGACCAGACACAGATTAACAGATATGGATTGATAGATAACACTATACCTGTCTATTGTATTCATGCGTTGTACAGCGCAGATAGTGAGCACAAGGCACGATTAGATGGTGTCCTGAGGAGGCATGAACGGTGTACAGGTGATAAATCACAGCAGGTTAGTGAGGGCGCATACAGTAGGCATCAGGAAAAGAAGCTTGCTGGAGTCCTGGGAGCCGAAGTGCATTACTTCAGTGGTAAGGCTGTACAGCAGTCATCAGTGGACACATCCTTAGTAAGGATACTCATAAGACACAATGGATAGTATATGTGAAAAAGTGGAAAGGGAACGACTTTTTCGCAGGGCCACCAAGAGCTCCAATATGCCACAGGATTACATTAGGTTATTTCTTTTTTCTTTCACAGAAGCAGAGACCATGACTCGTGGTGTCAGACAACGCACCAAAGATGTCATCTTTTTGAGTGTAATCTGTCCCTTGCATACTGATTTTCTGAAGCACTTTCATGCATCCCAGCGATACACTGACTTTCCCGGACACTAATCCTCCTTCCCAAGACATGATACACTGATTTTCCTGGCTGCTGCTGCACTGACCTTCCCGCTGGACGAAGATGGCTAGATATTGTCCTGACCAGAGACACTTGCTGGCTTCTAGATGGTTTTAGACCTAGTGTGTGTTGTACATCTCTTCATAATTGGGGAGAGGTGTGATGATAATGTACTCAAGAGATGTTCAGAAATATTTTCCCTGCGAAGTATTTCTTGTTAAGTGTCACTTTAGGACGTTATCACAACTTTCACATCCTTAGCGCGACGATACAACCCTTCCAGAATGATGGAGTGATCTTGTCCTCTCCCATAAGGGTCATATCAAAGGCCTGGTCATCATACCCAAGGGTTGCACTGTCTTGTTCAAGGGCTATACCATCGAGCTCAAGAGGTCAAGCCCAAAGGGTTGTACCTTCGTGTTCAAGGGCTGTACCATCGACCTCAAAAAGTTAAGCACAGTATTTTTTTCTTTTTTTTTGTTCGAGTCCTTCGAAGAGACCACATTTACCACTACTCCTGGAGTGGTATCATTATATCCATGGATGAAGGAAGGACATTATAGATAATGATAGACGCACATCAGACGATGACATCTAAAGGACACTGTAGAGTTAAGTACATGGCTGTATGTGGTGTTTCAGACGCTGGAGGTAGTGTAACACGGCCCGTGACGGAGATCGCTTGAAGTCTAGCATATGAATTACACGTGAAGTGAACATTACTGCCCTGGAATTAGCTCGATGAAGGCAGTATGCGTTAGTCGGTAATAGCGCTCTAGGTTGATTGTACGCGTCGCCGGTGAAGATGGCTGTTGTCTTCTGAAATTCACTGTGGGAAAAGTGCATGTGACGCGCGCGATGCCTTGACCATAACATCATGTACAAACTGTGGCCATTATGTTGGGCAGACACGCAACCCTAGGGTGATACGTCGGGCCTGGACGTCGAGGGGAGCGAGATAGTCGTCATGGGTGACGTAAAGGGTGATTATCCGCATGCCTGACCATCCCCTGACGTGTATCCACTCTGTTTTAGAGTAGGTTCTGAAGCGGCCGTTGACCCGACGTTAATGAGCGCTTGATTACCCTTAGACTTTTGCCGAAAGATATTTTTACAGATGACACGGAAAGTGATCATGGAATTTCCAGCCAACCACAACGGATGGTAATTTTTGTAAACGTCTCCCTCGCCTCCTGTGATTACTTTCCAAATGTACATAAACTATTTTCTCTAATTGTTTCCGTTCCTTCCGCACAGGATTTTTGATAATCTTGCGCTCTTATCGCTCGCTGTTACAGCTGTAACAACGAATTTGTCCTTACATGAACGCTGTACAGTAAATGCTAATATAGCCACGTAGCGTGGGCATCAAGGTTCATCTCTCTCTCTCTCTGCTAACGAGACCCATCTAGAACGTCTCATCTGCGTCGAGATCACGGTGGCCTGACCCATCTTGCCTCCAACTCTTCACTCATTTCTCCGTACGCGAGGTGGTATACCATATGAACCTTAGACGAGCAGGCCTCGCCTCCCAGAAGAGCCTCTCGTTTCTCGATCCTTCTCTCGAGATGAATTAGTCTTCACTGAGCAAGTTAGATGACCTACCAAGGCATCTTCACAGCGACGTCGCTCATACAGAGCTCCCATTGAGCCGACATGTACTTTGACTGCTCTTTGATGTATTATATATATATATATATATATATATATATATATATATATATATATATATATGTGTGTGTGTGTGTGAGACACTTCATAGATAGCATCAAATGAAGTACGGGATAAGATTTGTGTCGCACAGATGAGTGAGTTGAAGGAGAATTAAGAACTTGAGAAATTATCTGTGTCGGCGTCAGCGACTGGTGACGGAGATAAGAACATAATTTATATACTTGGCACACTCAGCGTAGTTCTTGATAGCACTTAGAACGAAAGGAGCAGCATCCGATTACATTCATCTGAGTACGAGGGAATGATGTGCGCCCCGCGAGTCATTTTGAAAAGGAATAAAGAAATTGTAATCTTTTAAAAATTTACTCAAAAATTTTCCTCAAAAAAAAAAAGAACCGCAGACTATCCCAGATCTGTGAATGGGCCAATCAAAAAATTTCTCGTACAGATAAGTATGACATCATCTATTGTCTATAGTCATTTCTTTTCAGTGGGAACAATCGTTTAGTCACTGGGGAGGATGAGGGTGTTGTCATACACCTCCCAGCGCCTCAAGATCTGATTTTAGGGAGGATGTTGCAAGGCTTAGGTCACCTCACATCTTTGAGAAGAATGATTCAAGTGTGTCACTGCGAGCAGTGTCGAAACCTCTGGCTAGGTTTGCGAGGCGGTCGTAACTTTCCCAGTGTGACGGTCGTGTCCTCATGCGATGAATCCTCCGATGTGCATCATCGGCCGCACAGACGTAAGGCCAGCGTCATCCAGCAGCGGGCGGTGTTAAGCCCTAACATCTTGGCTGTCGCATTTCTCAACACGTTCTGACGCCTTTCATTTTGTAGTTTTAGTTTTCCAGTGATGGTAGTTTGCGGGATTCTTCCTTTTGGATGAATCTGGTCCAATGATAGTTAAGTTTGAACGACTTTAAAAGAAATAATGCGTTTGCGTAGATATGTAGTTTAAAAAAAAAAAGATTATCTGAGTGATGAAGAAAAGACAGGCTGTGACTGGGTACATGTGCTACGGGCTGCGGCGTACAACAGCCTGATTGAGCATGAGCAGAGGAACAACACGGCGGCTTGGTTCCCAGAGGGTTGTAAGATATACAACATAGAGATGCACCTCCGCCGAGGAAGACAAGTCCGGCAGGCACCACATCAGGGCGGCCACACCCCACTTCAGCCTCCTCGTTAGGCACAAGCCTCGTACGATACCCAACCGGGACTGGCGCAGTAAACACCAGACTTTACCGTTGGTTTCATTAACAGAGACGGGCCGTTCGTAGCCTGCGTGACAAGTCTGTAGCTCCCAGGCACGACAGAAGACAGTGAATAATCAGCAAACAGACAGAAAAATAAGGCGGCGAGGACCCCGGCGGTGCAGGGCTGGTGTACGAGACAGCATCACAAATCAAGGCAGCGGTAACCTGGAGGCGGGCGGGGAGGAGGAGCAATCTGTCGCTGCCTCTCATTATGATAATCTTGGGCCGCGCAGTTCGACTCATCGCCCCATCCTACCAACTCTCTCCCATCAGATAAGTCTTTACCGATTTGAAACCAAGGCTTTTATTTCATTGAAATCAACATTTGATATTCATCTAGTTCTTGTAATCAAGGCGACCGGCTTACAGTTTACTGCTGACACACTAGGACAATACTTTTCTCATATGTGTGAAATGAACGAAAGATTTAGAGAACTGGCCGTGCAGTGAGCATCCATCTTAACCCCTGGTGATCCCGTTTTCTTGAGAGGGACGTAACGGTGCGCGGGATCCACCCGTCATGTGGTCACACTCCAATAACTTGCGTCTAAAGACGGTAATATTCTCGTGATATAAGACATTCCTTTGAACTTACATGGACATGTGATTCGAGAGACATGAGTGATGATGATACCATGAGCGTGGCAGTGTTGGGTGCGTCGCAGTGAAGCAGCACTTGACCTCCGACACCGTCGCTTGCCCCTCCCTCAATATGACCTTTGGCCCCCCACCCACCCCTGACTGATCACGCCCTCCTACCCACTCCCATTGCCCTCACCAATATCTGCCTGCTCCTCCAGCACACTATCTTGACACCAGAATCACCAACAGAAGGCCCCATCCCACTTGTCTGTTCCAAGCGACTTGCTATGGCTGAGGATCAGTCGCCGCGAATCAGGCACCACCTCCATTGATGATGGTCGCCCAGGGCGTCATCTTCATAATTCCTCCGTTACCTCTGCAGGGAAGGCCGTTATGTGTTTATATATATATACCGTATCTATCCCGTCTTAGATCGTTGGTATCAGCAACAAACGATCTATAGCCTCACTTGCACTCATCCAATCTCTTGCTGTTGTGTATCGAAACCAGAGCCAACCATCTAGACCCCAGGCCCCACACATCATTCTGTGGTTCATCTTCACTGTTTCATCTGTTTCGGTTCAGCCCATTGTCAGTTCGTCGCCTCTCCCCATATAGTACATTGATTCAATGTATCCTGTTCAACTCACGCCTCTCACCCTCGAATAATCAGGCCTCGATGCCCCAGAGCTTCCTGCACCCCTCCCTTTCATCTTCTAGATCTTCCCCTTCCCTTTGCTCCCTACACTTCAGACTCGTATCCCCTCTTAGCCTTCCTACACTCATCAGTGTCATTACCCCGGACCATCTGAGCACTCCCTGGTCGACCCTCAGTCACACTGCACTTAATACAACGCCTCTTACGCTGCCCAACCATTCACAATCAGTCTGTTTCACACCAATAAAGTCCTACGCCACTTTGACTCCAAGACACCCACTCCTTCTGCATTCCATTTTGCATTTTGGACAGTGATCTTATCACCTCGCAGTACAACTGATCAATACAGATAGCGTTCGTTAACTTCAACTATTTTTCAGGCTCTCTATAAGTGACGGGTAATCTTGAAATATATATCGTATCGTAGAAAACTTGAAGAAAATCGGGGAAAGAAAGACTTTTGAAGAATCGTCAACAAAAAGAGTTTCGGGCCTACGGTTCTCCCCTGAACGTCGTGACTGAGTTATGAACTTTATCCTCGTGAATTATAACCCTTGTTAGTGTGTTGGATGTAAATAAAAACTCCCCGGGGACTGTGTAAGCTGTTGTCCTCCGTTAAGACATTCACACAACTCTAATTTAAGAACCTGAACCTGGCGGAGATAAACCACATAACAACCACTCTCCTGCAGTCTCCATCTTCCTCTCGTCTACGTGTGCCTGTGTGGTTTCTTCCCTCGTGATGGCCAACACGATGTTCTCTCTCTCGGGTCGTGTCTGTCATATTCGTAAAGTTAATTCCGCTTCATGTATCTGCCTGTTGTCAGTTACGTTGTCACTGTCAGTCTTCTGGAGCCGTGGCTGGCTACTCCCTCCCTCCCTTGGTTATCTACATCTGTGTTTATAACCAGTGTTCCTCCGCTGTTTCTCCAAGATATATGAGCCAGGTGAGGGCAACGCTTCGTCTGCCGGGGGCTTTCCACTTACGCCTATCGCACGACCATCTCTATATCAGTAGAGATGCATTTAAAAAACATGAGTATACCATTGTTACATGACAGAGGAATCCGGCTGAACATTAGCGGAAGATTAGACAGAGGAAACCCAACATGGTTAAGTTTAATGCCTCTGGAACCCCGTTTTCTGACCATAATTACTGCCACATCACCACGGTTATGAACACGACCACGGCTATCAACACAACCACAATCACTACCATCACTTACACGGTTACCACCACCACTACAGTTATTACCACGTACGCCTTACCACCATCACCACAATTGCCACCTGTGGGATCATAACCTACAGGGACACCATCCCCTCACCACTACCATGATGAACACGACCCACCACCTAGACGAACACCATGAGACCCTCCACCACTACGGTGAACACGACCATCGTACTCACCATCACCACCATTACCACGAGCTCCCTCACCATTTGTCGTCCCCATTACCACATCATCACCATCGCAACCCACTAATACAATATACTACCACAGTAACCCCTCACTCTCACTGCTAACCACCACTGCAAACATGCACTGCAACCAGCGACCACTATAACCACTGCCACCACCACCACAACTACCACTAACCACCATTACCGCTACCAACCACCAATGCCACAAACTCTGCAGCCACAGTCACCACCACTGCAACCACCATTCACAGTTCACCCAGTCCTACCACCATGCTTGTGGTTGAAGAAGATGGTGGTGGTCCCGTTGTAAAATCCTTCCCAACGATATTCAAAAAAATTTACTGGACAGGAAATGTGCCACAAAACAGCGACTTCTGAGCCAAGTGGAAAGCTGATCGGTTCCAGACGCGCCCTGTGGGGATCAGCGACCCTCGCCCCGTCCTTAGTCGATGCGTAGACATGTGTGTGTGCGTGTCTTTTAGGCTGTCTGTATCTGTCTGTGTCTACACGTGTGTGCGTCTGTGTGTGTGTGTGTGGATCATTCGGTATCTATGTGTGTGTCTGGATGTCTTTGTCAGATGCACTTGTGATTGCAGATGATGTTTACCAAGCTCTCTCTCCCATGGTGATTTCAATGCCGAGAATCCTTAGTGTGTATATAGTGATCCTCAGAAACTGATCTTTTCACTAAAGCAGTTGAAGCTGTCAGAAGTTTCGAAATGATTTTCTGTTTTTCAGGACTTTCTTTATACTAGTAAGGCAACATGCATACTTTTTTTTTTGGGGGGGGGGGGGTTCATATAACGGAATGTGACATACGCTTGGCGTTTTGTAGATGACCAATGTGTGTTATGAAACAACAATACATGTTGTGAGGCACGAGAGTATGTTGTGTTGTAATAGACGAGTGGATTTTAAGCTCATTCAAGAGTGTTGTGAAATACTAATGTGTGCTTTATGACACTAAATACTGTATACCTCGAATACTGAAATATCATGGGACATTATCAGCTGCTGGGGAGCAGGAGGAAGTTGTGAGAAACATCAGTGTGTTGTGAAGCCCCAGACAAATGAAGGAGTATTTTGTGAGACACCTGAGGAACGTAGAGTGTGTTGTGGAGGACCAGAGGATGAAAGGACACCCGCTTGTCCTTGTAGGACTGACCAGATGACAGTAACAACTCGAATGAGATGCTGGATCGTGACGTGAGCTTGGCAACCTCATGTTTACATGCCAGATCTCCACCACATCTGCCACACACTCAGAAGGCAGAGGACATGCTGTAGTGTCATACAGCCTAAACTATAAATCCACAGTGCGTGTAGTCCAGTCCCCTTCCTCTGTGCCAGACTACCCTCCTGTGAGGCGTTACGAGTGCACCACCACCAGTCACCCAGGTCCACCTCGTCCTCCCCAGGTCCTAATGTGACCCACCACGGCCAGTACGGGTCCGGTATACGCAGCGGGCAGTCCCCGAACGTCAGGCAGGGCAACGGAGCGCAACGTTGATTAAGGGCGATACGTGGCGGTGGTACATGACCGTAGGGGACAATAAACGCTCCGCACGCATAACCATTTTTTTTTTCTGTGGCTGTGGGAGCCTTCTAGAGCCATCCCTGTGGTTGTGGGATTTTACATAGCTTCCCTTGTGGCTTGTGAGCCTCACTGGGCTTCCTTCGTAGCTGTGGGAGACTTGTAGACCTTTGGGAGCCTCTCAAGACCGTGAGGGCCTCCCAGGGTTTTGGGAATCTCCCAAAAATGGAAGGTCCTCCCAGGGTTGGGAGCTCCCGGGACTATGGAAGCCTCTCCAGAGCTGTGGAGGCCTCTCAGTGCTGTGGGAGCCTCTCAGAACTGTGGGACCTTCTCAGAGCTGTGGAAGCCTCCCAGGGCTTCTCCCAGGATGCTGCAAATCGTTAAGATTCTCATCAAGTTGGTCCGCCTGGCTGAGCGGGAATCACGTGATGATGGTGGCGATAACCCGCACCGCCATCCTGGTGGGTAGGTAGACCCGGTGGTCGCCTTCCCCTGAGGTTGTGGTGGCCAGACCCGGTGGTCGCCTTCCCCTGAGGTTGTGGTGGCCAGACCCGGTGGTCACCTACCCCTGAGGTTGTGGTGGCCAGACCCTGTGGTCACCTACCCGTGAGGTTATGGTGACCAGACCCGATGGTCACCTACCCGTGAGGTTATGGTGACCAGAGTCGTTGGTCACCTACCCCTGAGGTTGTGGTGCCAGACTCGGTGGTCACCTACCCCTGAGGTTATGGTGGGCCAGACCTGATGGTCACCTACCCGTGAGGTTATGGTGGGCCAGACCTGATGGTCACGTACCCCAGAGGTTGTGGTGGCCAGAGTCGTTGGTCACCTACTCCTGAGGCAAGTGAATCACCTCTGGTGGTGGGGATGCCGCTGTTGCTCCACCACCACAACTATGGGTCAAGTTTGAGGCCACATCATCATAACTAAGGATTGCTTTGTCGTGCTCAATGGTCTTACCGTCGTATTCAGGGGTCAAAGCATCGTGCTAGGGGATTGTACCGTCGTACTGGAGGGCCTCACCATCGTGATCCAGGAGCATACCATCGTACTCAAAGGTAGCACCGTTGTGCCCAAGGGTCATAACATAGGTCTCACGGGTCGCATCGCCGTGCTCAATAGTCATAACGTAAAGCTGATGTACGGGAAATATTAGTTCTGAGGGTACCAATGTGCAGAAACCATCTTGACCAGGTCATAACCTTCTTGTCACTTCAGCGTATTGTGTTCTTATGCAGTTAATGTGCATTTACGGCTCGTGGTTGACGTAAACATTAGCAAGCATCACAAGTCATTCGTGTGAAACCAACAGTTGTCAGAAACGAATGTATATGTTTGTTAGCTCGCTCTCAGGGCACCAACTCGTTTCCTGCGAAGCTTTTTCACAAGTAGATTATTCATGAGTTCGAACTTACTGTATTTGATATTCAGTTAGTTCCATTTATCCTTTTGGTTCCCCTCTCTCTCTCTCTCTCTCTCTCTCTCTCTCTCTCTCTCTCTCTCTCTCTCTCTCTCTCTCTCTCTCTCTCTCTCTATCTATCTATCTATCTATCTATCTATCTCTCTCTCTCTCTCTCTCTCTCTCTCTCTCTCTCTCTCTCTCTCTATCTATCTATCTATCTATCTCTTTTTGTGTGTTTGTCTGGTTCTTTTCCTGTCGGCGGTTGAGCAAGAGGAAGAGGTGGAGTCGGAGGAACGGGTGGGTGGGGGAGGTGCCTTCTTTACTATCCACTTTCTGTTCCAGTCTGGCTTATCAGGCAGATAATCTCGTCATGGACCATCAATTCTCCTGTTATCTCTTTCCTTCCCACGTACTGTATTCCCATGTACCTTTCAGTTATCCTCGTAACAAACATTTTTTTTTCACAGCGGAGGTCCGCAGCGAAAGTCAGTTCAGCTCACTGCACTACTGCCCCTCTCCAATGACGAGAAGTTCTCTTCCCCCCCAAGTGCAACCGTTCATTCACCGAATGAGCTTTAAGGCTATACCCAAAAGTCCTGGCTTATAGATACCTCGCCACGTTGATAGGGTATTAGTTGAAAGGAAACATACCAAAGACTCATATTGTGATGGACAGACCATTGTCCCAACTCCCTTGAGAGGAGGGAAGAGTCTGCTAGCCAGGCTGGCTGACAAGGTGGTAGGCCGCACACGGACACAGCTGTCCTGGGAAAGGAACAGATCATCTGAGAATATAGCACAGGAGTGATATACGAGGGATCAAGATGCACGTCCGTGTACCGTAGAGTAATTAAGAGGACCCTGACTCGTGGAGGATAGACTGTGAGGCATGGATGAGTCAATAGACGCAGAGAGATGTGTCTTTTACGAATGGTAAATGAAGAGAGACTGACCACGACACTTGAAATACGTATGACGAAGAGTTTTATCACAACCATCCCTAACGCTGTTATTCTCTTACGCATATAGTCTTTCAACACGACAGTATTACCTCCTGAAGCTGATTAACTTCACAAAGACGACCTCTCGAAACACTGACGATGAAATACAGACTGGACTTCATGGGAAAAATTGAACGATATACGCTCACGAAACTTCACTTGGTCATGTGTATTTAAACGACGCATCGGGCTGTACTGCTCTGCGCTGTTGTGGTGTGTGTACGATGCGCTGTATAAGTAATGGGAACGTAGACGCGGACAGACGGCATTAAAGCGTTGCGGGAATGCTAAATATCACACTCCGGTTTCATGTATGATAAATTCACTTTTACGAGCTCTCACTGCTGACGCAAAGTACAGTTATAAAATCTAGTTTCAGTAATTGTAATATACATTCTCTCTCTCTCTCTCTCTCTCTCTCTCTCTCTCTCTCTCTCTCTCTCTCTCTCTCTCTCTCTCTCTCTCTCTCTATCTATCTATCTATCTATCTATCTATCGATCTATCTTCAGAGCTCTTTATTTAAAAACTTGAGAAATATGGAGGGCAGGACACCACGGAGACGCTGGCAAAGATGGACACTGAAAAGTGTAGACCCAGCGGTGGTTGACGTGCCAGGCACGACACTCACTAAATACCCGTGTAAGTGATAAATGGGCGAGATAAAGTGACGAAAGAAGCCAGACCACTCGATCATATTTGACAGTCTTATGAAATACGGTCGAGATAAGAGACGTGACTGAATATTCATGCAGCAGATTCATCCCTGAAATTTCCCATCGTTTATTATTTATATTTACAAGTGTCCAGCACGCAGCAGTGTCAACACCGCTCATCAGAGGAGCGTAAGATGAGGCGATTGTTGGACGGTTCCTGGAAGAGGGTGGGGTAAGAGTCTGCCATTGTGAGAGAGGAGGGAAGGCTTCTCAGAAAGGCTGGATCACTCAGCGTACCCCACTGTATATGTGTGTGCTGGGAGGGGAGGGCAAGGGGAGGGCAAGAGTTTTCCAGTGAAAAATTTAGGAAATAAGTGAGCCTTGGGGGAGGAAGGGAGGGAGGGAGAAAACGTGTGACTGTAAACAGGAGAAGGAACCGAGAGTGGGGGGTTTTCCACGAAGGCTCTGGGGGTCTTCTCTTCTTGGCGCCCCCTCGCTAAGACGGGAAAGGTAAGCTAGTTTAAGAAAAGTGGAAGAAAATGATATTCCTGTGTGCGTTGCAGGTTTGAACGTTTTGATATGTGCTTGTGTTTTATCTGTTTGTTTTTTGTGTGTTTAGGTATGAGTGGATTTACGTGCGTGTTTTACTGAGTGCTCTCACGTGTGATTGTGTGTGTGTGTGTGTGTGTGTGTGTGTGTGTGTGTGTGTGTGTGTGTGTGCGCGTGTGTGTGTGTGCGTGTGTGTGTGTGTGTGTGTGTGTGTGTGTGTGTGTATGCAGTTACTTATTGGTACAATACAAGGCGGGAATTTTACTGTAGTAGGGACGGAATTTTCGAACATCTTGTATACTTATGTAAGCTGTCCTCAGTTACTTTACGCATTCAGTTTATTCCATGTATCCCCCACTGTTGCTATGAAAGTATTACTTTACATCATTTTTTTTAAGAACTGTCTTGCTTAATTTCACGTTATGTCCTCTGGTTCTATCCCAACATCAATGAAAGACGTATGTGTTTTTATACGTGTTTTATATATGGTTGTGTGACAGTCGTGTATGGGTGGAGGTGAGGAGTGTATTCACAACTGGATGCATTTCAAGTATAGCAGAAGGTCATATTCATTTCCAAGTCTCGTAATTCAAAGAAAATAGGATGCTACCACCTACCACTGTAGTCTGGTGGTTGTAGGGCCACCTACCACCTACCACTGTAGTCTGGTGGTTGTAGGGCCACCCACTACCTACCACTGTAGTCTGGTGGTTGTAGGGCCACCCACTACCTACCACTGTAGTCTGGTGGTTGTAGGACCACCTATCACCTACCACTGTGGTCTGGTGGTTGTAGGGCCACCTACCACTTACCACTGTAGTCTGGTCGCTGTAGGACCACCTACCACTGTTGTCTGGTGATGGTGGAATGTATTCAGAAGTCAGATTTCCTCATGGTCATCACTTCTTGTAATGTTGCTGGCCCCAGTCTCCTGCACCTGGCAATGCGGCACCTCTCCCCTGTACGTGGGAATACTTCTCTCCTCCCCTATGCAAGGGAAATATGGCATCTCTCCCCTGTACGTGGAAATTCTCTTCTCCCCGACCATGGGGAATATGGCATCCCCCCCTCCCTGTACTTGGGAATATTGCTCACTTCCCATGTACGTGGGAGTATGGCAACCCTTCCTTTGAATATGCTAATATGGCTTAGTTCTCCTCCACTGTGCATGGGACCACACATTATTTAGTATTTTTTTCCCTCCCTCGCGGAAGCTGAGGGGATCTACGCCTGAAAATTCCTCGGGAAATTGGGTTCTATTCAGCTTGTTGCCTGCCGTCTGTCGTACAAAGTTTAATTCATGTAGCTCATGTGCAAGGTCTTTGATCCGAAATTAACGTGCAACGAACAGGGTTTTTTTTTTTAACATATTCAGAGGAAGCTGAATTTTAGTGACGTATAAAGGCTAACACGTCTGGTTCCCTGATTAATATGGATATCTACGACGTGTTCCTTCCCTTTTACAAGCCTGAATTAATATGTAGCATAGTTATTGCATTGAAGTCCCGTCATTTGCATGGGTGCCTCTGTGGCACAGAGCCTGGCAAATACTTCCGGATGCCTCTTTTTTTTCACGGTTTTTTTTTTTTTCTAGAAAGAATAATATTTATTTAAACGCACTTGGCCAAATAATCCATAACATAAACAATATTTGTTTTTTTTTTTTGTTTTTTAGAAATGTTAGCATCGCAATACGAGCTGCACCGTTCGGTCAGTTCCTCTGCAGTGGCTGCAAGCACGCCATACCGTCAGTACCCCTGTGGTGGCTGCAGGTACACCGTACCGTCAGTACCACTGTGGTAGCTGCAGGTACACCGTACCGTCAGTACCACTGTGGTGGCTGCAGGTACACAGTACCGTCAGTACCACTGTGGTGGCTGCAGGTACACCGTACCGTCAGTACCACTGTGGTGGCTGCAGGTACACCGTACCGTCAGTACCACTGTGGTGGCTGCAGGTACACCGTACCGTCAGTACCCCTGTGGTGGCTGCAGGTACACCGTACCGTCAGTACCACTGTGGTAGCTGCAGGTACACCGTACCGTCAGTACCCCTGTGGTGGCTGCAGGTACACCGTACCGTCAGTACCACTGTGGTGGCTGCAGGTACACCGTACCGTCAGTACCACTGTGGTGGCTGCAGGTACACCGTACCGTCAGTACCACTGTGGTGCTGCAGTACACCGTACCGTCAGTACCCCTGTGGTGGCTGCAGGTACACCGTACCGTCAGTACCACTGTGGTGGCTGCAGGTACACCGTACCGTCAGTACCACTGTGGTGGCTGCAGGTACACCGTACCGTCAGTACCCCTGTGGTGGCTGCAGGTACACCGTACCGTCAGTACCACTGTGGTGGCTGCAGGTACACCGTACCGTCAGTACCACTGTGGTGGCTGCAGGTACACAGTACCGTCAGTACCACTGTGGTGGCTGCAGGTACACCGTACCGTCAGTACCACTGTGGTGGCTGCAGGTACACCGTACCGTCAGTACCACTGTGGTGGCTGCAGGTACATCGTCCCGTCAGTACCACTGTGGTGGCTGCAGGTACACCGTACCGTCAGTACCACTGTGGTGGCTGCAGGTACATCGTCCCGTCAGTACCACTGTGGTGGCTGCAGGTACACCGTACCGTCAGTATCACTGTGGTGGCTGAAGGTACACCGTACCGTCAGTACCACTGTGGTGGCTGCAGGTACACCGTACCGTCAGTACCACTGTGGTGGCTGCAGGTACACCGTACCGTCAGTACCACTGTGGTGGCTGCAGCTTCACTGTTCCATCAGACCCACTGGAAGGTCAAGAGCCAGGCCATCTTGCCGTCGTGCTCAAGAGTCGAGTCGTCGTGCTCAAAGGGTCAACACAGTCGAGTGGCAGGACAAGGGAATCCTTCCTGCTAGTTTCCTTGTAATTACAGAGCCTCTGGTGCCTTGATCCTCTGGTGGTAATTACCTCGTTAAGGTCGTCAACAACCCCGACTAACCAGAGCCGAGATAAAACCACATGGAGGGGCAGAGGGAGATATAATGAAGACAACAACATCACGCTTTCAGATAACACGAGAGAGATTTATATATTTGTTAACTTTATCAGCAGTTGGGGAGGCAGTATTCTGCCACTCCTGAGCCGAGAGAAATTGGAGGCTTGAAACACTTCCAGGAACCTGAGGACTGGGGGGACGGGAGCCTGTTGATACCAGATCCCCTCCTCCAGGTGGGGGGAAGGTGCCCTCAGAGAGGAGCTTCACCGAGGTGAGGAAGGGGGTGGGAGGGGAAGCCAAGACACCCAGAGGGTTACCCCAAGGGATGGGGGACACCGGAGAGCCGAAGAAGAGGGGGCCAGAGATCCCCCCCAAAAAAAGAAAAAGCTTCTTTAAGGAGTAGGAGAACCGGTAACCCCAGGGACGAGGGAGCGGAGAGACCCCCCCAGAGAGTTTCCTCTGGGATAGGAGAGCCGGAGACTGGAGGGGCGGGCGAGGTGCCCGGGTCCCCTGCCCTGGCCACCGCTCAAGCACACTCTGGGAACGGCTTATTCCTCCGCCTCAGGACACCGATCGCTAAAACCTATCATAGAGGTCAGAACGAGACGCTGAGGACCGTCTGAAGTCGATGAAACAATACTGGATCCTGAGAGCTGCACTCGTGTGGTACACTGCCGGTACAGGAGGGGTAATAGGTACAGAGATGGTACACGTGGTACATCACAGGTACAGAGGAGGTGCATGTGGTACATCACAGGTACAGAGGAGGTGCATGTGGTACATCACTGGTACAGAGGAGGTACACGTGGTACATCATAGGTACAGAAGGGGTGCACGTGGTACATCACTGGTACAGAGGAGGTGCACGTGGTACACCACAGGTTCAGGAGGGGTGCACATGGTACAACACAGATACAAAGGGAGCACACGTGGTACATTAGAGGTACAGATGCGATGCACGTGGTACATGTCATTACATGGTTTTGAGATATTCATTACCTCATTGCATTCACTTTCTGCCTTTTTATCTCTCAAAACTTGAAAACATAATAAGGTGAATGATACATGTCAAAAACTGTAAGGTAAATCATATGTATATCTAACTCAGAGGATCTGATTCTTCAGTTTGATACAAGCTTTTCATTTCATGTGAAAAACTGCCGGTCATGATAGCATGACCCAGCTAGCCTGTGTGTGTGTGTGTGTGTGTGTGTGTGTGTGTGTGTGTGTGTACCGCTGGCGTAGCATCTGAGGTGAAAACGTTTCATTGTGGTGGTCGATAACGATATGGTTCTGGTCGGGGGGAGCACACGGACTGCCCCACGGTGGAAGATCATAGATGCCGCTGGTAAGACACTGCCGAGGGACGACCGTGACGATAACCTATTAGACTGCCTGTCTCTAAGGCTTGAGCTTTTGAGGCTCGATATGAAAGATTTGCTTCGCAGGTTGTTCCAGAGCTTCTCATACCTCAGGTCCGTACCAAGGGGCTGGTGGGGACGGATGATAAGGGCACTTCTTTTTAAATTCTTTCCTTCCTCCTCTTCTTCCTAGCCATTGCCTGATACTTCCTCTTCTTCTTCTTCTTCTTCTTCTTCTTCTTCTTCTTCTTCTTCTTCTTCTTCCCTAGTCATTGCCTGATACTGGAGTTCCAGTACCGCCCGGTGCTCGGCGGTGATCATCAAGACACAGGTGATGCGACAGGCTGGCTGGCTGGCTATGTGCTCGACTCCCTCAAGACACTTCTCATGCCTTCCCCTCCTCACACGATTGTGTTGGCCTAGTTATGCCACAGGACTAGACCTTCAGGTTTTCAAAAAGAAAAACCACTCGAGAGAGAATGTTCTCCCCTGAGGCAAAAGTCAGCAGAGTGGCAGGCGGGGAATCTGCTCGCAGGGTTTCCTTGCAGCACTGGTATGGATCAGACGAGTTTGCGTATCATAGAATAACATGTGTATGCAAATTGTATACAATAGAGACACGAAGGTGAGGACCTACCGCCCAAGATACATGCCCTGAACCTCCTCAGGTCAAGCGCTGATTTGTTGGATCGTTGCCCACAACCCTCGCGTATAAACATCATCTGCTTGTCTTTTCCTCGTAAGATAAATCGGGTCTCTGAGTTCAGACTCTCTTAACCTTGTGACTACACGACGGTACAACCCTTGAGCACAACGGTACAACCCTTCAGAACGACGGTACAGCCCTTGACCAAAACGGTACTGCACTTCAAGTATGATAGCTTTAGCCCTGGACCAGGGTCTTTGAAAGCCAGGCCAAAGGCTACACTAATCATAACCAGTGGCTGCACCGTCGCGCTTAAGGATCACATTGTCGGGTTCGAGAGTCAACGTCAGGTCCTGCTCACTGAGTCGTACCGTGTCGTAATTAAGAGAGGTACGGTCGTGCTCAGGGGGGAGGTCAACTCTCGAGAAAGCTAAGGGTGATCATGAGCGAGACGGCCGCTGTCCCACCGACGACCGGGGCAGGTGGCCTTGAGGGGGCAGGTAGCCTGGCCACACTACAGACATCCACTCGTAAATAGTTTTCCTCTGACAAGACAATATCCAGCCTGCTATCGAGGAGCGAGTTAACGTCTGCTTGGTGCAGCCTGTAAATTACCAGCTGTCCTCAACTCCCCAGCTAGTACCCCCATCTGCCTCCCCCATCTCTCTCTCTCTCTCTCTCTCTCTCTCTCTCTCCCTTCCATTAGTTCTCTCGTCGGGTATCCTTCCCTAACCAACAATTATCTCCCATAAAACCTCTCCCCGGGCCCGGTAGTGGCTGACACTGGCTCCACACTGGTCACGTGGGCTGCTGCCTCACCTCACACACACACCCACCACCACCCCCTCACCCTCGGTCTTATCAGCGTCACCACCACTGTCATTCCAGCTGTGTCTGTGGCGCCTCCCACCGCAGAACCTGCCCCCAGCCATCTTCCTGACCCAGCGCCAACTCCTTCATAAAGGTCATCACAGACGTTCATTAGAATTTATAGATGTGTTATCAAAGTGTTTGAATCCTCTTGTGACTCGTAAGAAGAAAACGATGTGTTTGGGGATTCTTTTTTTCTCTCTCTCTCCTGCAATAAGATTGTTTTGATTGCATAAGGCGAAGTGCCAGTGAGGATTTATCCCAACAGCTCACATGAGAACAGGTATATAGCTAATCCTTGCTATATATTTTCGTTCCTCCCCTCCCCTGAGCTGCAGATTGTCATAATAAAAGATGACAGTAACGTACGAAGCTTCTCGGTGGGCGATTATCTATCGTCCAGTCACATTATTAAGTGTTTACTGTCGAGGTTGTCTCTCGTGGAGCTGTCAGCCCGGCTTGTCAATGGGTTGCTTGGCCTACACAACTGGCTTTCCAGTGGTGCAACCCACCCACCTCCTCTCTCTCTCTCTCTCTCTCTCTCTCTCTCTCTCTCTCTCTCTCTCTCTCTCTCTCACGACACCGGACACCTGTAGCTAATAAGGTCCGGGATGTGGGAGTATTGTCACCCGCCACCTGCACTAACTCAACCCGGAATTAATCCCTTGCGTGCCCCCCACCCTCCGCGCGCACCGAGCCGGGTTATGCATTGTGCAACAGATTTTTTTTTCTTACCGTGTTACATTTTGCAGCGTCCACTTCCGCGCACAGAGAAAAAGCTGTATATGTGTGTGTATATATGTATATATATGAGAGAGAGAGAGAGAGAGAGAGAGAGAGAGAGAGAGAGAGAGAGAGAGAGAGAGAGAGAGAGAGAGTGTGTGTACGTTTAAGGGGTTGTGTTGGCAGAATGGTTTCCCGGCCAGACGAGCATCAGGAGGGCCAGAAGCATCAAGGAGGATCAGTTTTATGTTAGTCTCGTGTTTTATTGTCAACACAGCGAGATGGTCGGCCGATACCGCCCCTCCTTGTGCCGCTTATTTAAATACCTCGTTTCTCACACCACTTGGGTAACTGCTGAATGGCTTGATGAGATTATCCCACATATTGATAGATTATCTTTTATCTTCATGATACTGGGGACAATATAGTTTCATGTGTGACAAGCTTAAGGCTCCTTAAGGAGTGAGGTCTAATGGTCGTTTCTGTAGAGAATAGCCCTAATGTCAGATTGACCAGTCGAGTTAGGCTTGTATGTTTTGTTGTCCATTGGTGACCAGCTGATGTTCCTTTGAGGTCATGTGGTTATTGAGACGATGTGAAGGTTGTCCCGTCCTTGCTGGCTGTCATACACCAGTCTACCACTCTACCTCCTACTTCAGTCCACATTCTTGACCTCTGACGTCCTTAGAGTGTTCATCTTATCCCCACTCTGTTTATCTACTTACCTCTCCCTTACTCTCTCCCTACCTGCTACTACCTACCATGTTCTCTACCATTACCTATCTACCATCATTTCATCTACCTCCATGCTATTGATTATCCATCTAGCTACGTTACATACTTTCCACTGCCCTGTTGCTTTCTAACCTGCTTTCCAACCCCCTACTGTCAGCCTCATTTCTGTCCGTTTCTTCTGCCGTCTACCGTCTCATTTCTCTGCTTCTCATGGCGACACCTGGGTGTTCTGGCTTGATACTTATTCCACTAACTATGTGGTGGCGGTGGGGAGCGCCTCTGCTTAGCTCTACTGTGGAACCCTGTTTATAATTAGCCTCCTCTTAAGAGGTGTGGTAACCCCCCAAAAGCATCAGTTGGGTCGCAGAAGAACAACAGTCCAATAGACCAGCCACAGTAGGATTTGTCGTACGTATATAGCGTCATTTTCAAGAAAAATTACTCATACACCGATGACCTACGCAGTCTCCTGGATATCAAAACACCGTCGTTTTCGCCAACAAAACCATTGACATGAGGACAACAAAGGCAGAATAAAGGAGGCTTTCTTCACAAAATCTCAGCATCAAAACTAGACATAAAGTTTGAAAGTTTTGTATATATGCGTATACCTTAGACAGCTTTATTGCGCTGTGTCTCTATCTCTGATGCCACTATTGTTGTTGCTGCCCCTGTCAAGATCATGACGTCTGGCAACCTAGAAGTTGTTTATTCCACCGGAACTCCAGCCGAAGACGTTCCATAACCCAGCCGGAGACGTATGACAGCTGATTTGTCAAAGAACTTGTCAACAATGGCTGCCGTGGGAACAGTTGGACCCAAAGTTGGTGAAGTCTTCGTCGTGGCCAGCGATCCGATCAGGCAGGAGACCCAGCTGAGGTTGGCACCTGTAACAGAGTACGTATATAGCATATATATATATATATATATATATATATATATATATAGAGAGAGAGAGAGAGAGAGAGAGAGAGAGAGAGAGAGAGAGAGAGAGAGAGAGAGATACATAGATGTAGATAGATAGATAGATAAGTATAGTTAGAAAGACAGATAGACATTCATTGATAAGGCCCTCTCCTCTTCCCTTTGCACTTAGATAGGTCCGCCATCATGTAATCCTTTAAAGCCGCCGTTAAGGCGGTTCGATTCTCAATCATGACGGTTACAACACCTTAAACACGTCGGTACAACCCTCGGGTCTGATGGCGTTGTCTTTGACCTTACCCTTCTAGATCAGGTTAAAAGTCACACCCTCATACTCAAGGGATGTACCGTCGTGGTCAGGGAGCACAGCTGACGGTGGATAGGATTCTCACACTCAGGTTTCTCCCGCAAATCTGGACGAGTCGCTGTACCTCATCAGTAAAAGAGCAACACGACCAAAAGATAATCTAAAGCAGTTTCATCGAATATGGTGATGGATCACCTGCCATGTTAAAGATCTGACAAAACAGAAACAAACGAACCCTTTAACAGCCTATCGTTCTAAGACTGATGATGATACTACACACATATGGTGGCAAAGAAGCCCTTCCCTTCCTCACAACCACTCCCACCG
Organism: Panulirus ornatus; assembly: GCF_036320965.1. Taxonomy (NCBI): domain Eukaryota; kingdom Metazoa; phylum Arthropoda; class Malacostraca; order Decapoda; family Palinuridae; genus Panulirus; species Panulirus ornatus. The sequence goes on along the minus strand of NC_092236.1, from coordinate 7,359,031 downwards.
CACCGCCATGTCCAAAGTCAAGGAGGGAGGCGCTTATCAAAGTCGAGACGTATACCAAAGCAACCATAAAACCTTAACATGACGACCACGCAACCACTCGACTCCCAGCACTCAGTAGAGACTGCATACACTGAGCAAAGAGGGTAGCGCCCTGGTTACCTCATCTCGCTCATCAAACCTGATCATCTACTTAACCCAGTACTACACTCTCCAGTCGAGAGCGTGACTGAGGCGTTTAATATCGGTCTTAATTCCTCGTCTTGTAGAGGCAATGAGGGCTTCTTCAGAATTCTCATCGCGACACCCTCTCTACCGCAGCGTCAGCAGCAGAAGAACGTCTTCTACTACCCTCCATCCTCATCCTTGTGACCACACCCAGCTGGGCCCTCCATTACCGCCACAGTCCCCTCATTCCCAGAGGCAGCTGGAGATCTCTCCACCTCATCAACCTGTTATGGTAAACATTACACCCCCAGCATTCTGCCTCCGTCACCCCCCACCCCGTCACTTATCCCTCGCTCCACCCTACTCCCTTCCTCTGCTGCTGGACGCCCTCCGCTCCCCAGTCCTCTCCCAGCATGTCCCGAGGCATTATTCACTCGGATGATAAATATGTAAAGAGGGAAGCAGCACTCATTAAGGCGCAGATGACAAATGTGCATCTTTTATTTCACTGGTAATAGGAACCGTCTGGGCTCCACGCTGGAATATGAGCATCATGGACCCCAGGCTGGTGTCTGGGGCTGACGAGGAGGACCTCATACTGTAGTGCGCAGCTATCCAGAGCCCCTCGCTGGAATATACACGGAAGGACGGATAACAGGAGACCTGATGGTACATGACGCGGGTATCTGCAGTCATAACCTTATTTGTGGTAGAACCAGGATAGTAAAGCTGAAGTCTCTCTCTCTCTCTCTCTCTCTCTCTCTCTCTCTCTCTCTCTCTCTCTCTCTCTCTCTCTCTCTCTCACACACACACAGTTCCCTCTGGCTGAACAGCTGACAAGGAAAAATCTGAGAAGGAACATCATGTGGTATGCAGAGGGTATACCGCCATGGACATTTTATAGGAGAATGTGAGCGGGAGACGTTCCCGGCTTTAAGCTGTTGTGCGCTTTTCCGGCGCGGAGACATTTCTAGGACATAACAAAAATGATGCTCATGACTTAAGGATGTTCTTTTCCTCACTCTTCCTTCACCCAGGGTATTTGATGATAACGGGTATCAGTGAAGTCATTATTTAGCCTTGATTTTATTGATAGTCTTCGCGTTGATAGTATCTAGTGTTAATTTATTTATAAAATCTACAGATATGCGGATGAAAAAAGAATAATGTATCCCTGACTGGTATTACATCATCTTTCTTTAAATGTCATACTGTTATTTCTGGTTTATAATTCTGTATCTAATGTGATGGAATTCTAGAGTTGTTATATTTTCGAAGTTAGTTGGTAGTATGAAAAGTAGTTTTAGCTCTCCTTAAGGTCATCACATTTAAGAAAGAATGATTTTCTCCCTCTGAATATTGTTTCAAAAGGCTTATTTCTGACTGACGAAATTAGGTTTGTTGCTATTCTTTGAATTCGTTCTAATTTTTCTTCATCGTTGACCAAATCTGGTGACCAGAGCTGACCAGAGCATGGAAAATAAGGTCTAACCAGGGCGTTATAGGGTATTGTATCCTTCGTCTTAGAGTTTTCTTTCCTATATACAACTAGCCATTGTTTTTCGTATATCAGGTCATTACTGATATAATCACTTCAAGGTTTTTTTCTTTTGCTCATGATATTGGTTTACCGATCGTTTGATATTCATGATCAATACTTTTAACAACAAAAGGCATAACTTTGCATTTCTTGACAGTGAAGTTCATTTGCCACATACTGCTGTCTACAGATCAACACTGAGGGCCCTGCGTTTGGTCTGTGGTCATCAATGCCCTAAATGGTGATCTAGATTTCTATTCCCCAGTCTGGTTTATGGGTCATCCCGTGGCCTGGCCTGGTATATGGGGGGCCGAAGTGATTCCATGCCGTTGTACAACACCATATGTGACCCCGTGTTGGTATATGGGGTTATCTTACTGTCCCACGATGGTTTGTGTTGACACCCATGGCTTGACGCTGCCTCTTTAGGTCAATCGGGGCTTTCCACTGGTGTCCAGTTATATAAAGCGAGGGAAAGATCGTATTTTCTTTCCTTTACTTTACTGGTACATTGTCGATCTCTAGAAGAAACGTGTTCACACATCACCTACTCTTACCACGAATGCCGTCATCACTAGCAACACCTGTATCATCACTATTCTCCAACATATCTTCCCTACATCATCACTATTCTCCAACATATCTTCCCTATACCATTACCAATACTTTCCATCAGCGTTACTACACTCCGCCACCACCAGTTATCCTCACCACCACCACCACCACAACCACCACCATTGCTTCCCCTTCAAAAAACGAACCCCCCGCCTCCAATACCTCCGTCACCAGTACCCAGTACCACCACTGCCCCATCACACTATCCCAACCACCACTTTCACCACCATCTCTACCACCTATCACCACCACCATCTCCATTAGCACACGGCACAGCTTCCCTCAACATCCTGGCTACATGTAAGTTCGCCTCTACTGGTGTCTGGGTGAGGGAGGGAGAGGGGGGGGATATAAAGTCGGCCGCCCCCGGTGCATGGTGGCCTAAAAGCCTCGGGGAAGCTCCTATATCTTTCTGATGTGTGTTGTCAGAGCTGAACAAAGAGTTAAGCACGAGGGGAAAAAGAATCCTGAACAAAAGAACAGGACATCAAAGGCACTATTCAGCTCGGAAGGTTCACTCCTTTTTCTGTCTTCGCCATAATTAATTGCAAGTTGCAGCAGATCTGGGGCGGCCGGCGTCTTTATATCCTTCCCTCCCATAGCGGACCACTAGCCCCGTACAACGCCATATACATAACACCCGCGACTCCCTCTACTTAGGCGTGAGTCCGGGTGCGCTTCCTCCCCAGTCCGTCGCCCTCGCAGAGTCGACACAGTAAACCCTAGTATCGTACATACGTCTAAGAGAAAGCATGACGACTTGAAAAGGGTACACACTTATACAGGGAAGGAGTTGCATGTTTTCTGATGTCTTACGTTCGGATTCATTTGGCATGTATCCCGTCAGCTGGGAAGAGATACAATAGCCTCACAATGACTCATGACCTGAGTTTGTTTTGTTTTTTACCGCTGGGTGCTTAGCAGGAGAACAAAGAATGGGTTGGACAGGAAAGGTAAAGTAGAGAAGTAGACGGGAGCCACAGAGCGTAAAGATGTCTGGTGTAGGTTGAATATTGAATGTGAATGTTTTGTTAGATATCTCTTTTTAGGTGCCTTACTTATATGCCCCTGGCAGACGGTGTGTGTGTGTGTGTGTGTGTGTGTGTGTGTGTGTGTGTGTGTGGGTGTGTGTTAAGAAATGAAATTATCTAAGCTACGTTAAGAGCTGGAACTTCTCTCAGGGTTCTGAGACTCCGTGGAAGCCAGATGTGTCCTGCGTTTGAGCTGCTGTCGAAATCTTGAATACTTTCCGTCCCGTCATTTTTGCAACATGGAGCAGCGGGGTGTTACGTCAAGTCGTAGATGTCGGTCGTCGGTGATTTTCAGCGTCTGTGTATCTTTCATGAGGGATGAATGACAGTGATACCTTCAGTACACATCGTAGCATCAGCTGCCGTCATGTGGAGTTCGTGTGCGTGAGCACTGAAGAGTAGTTTGACATGGTCAGAATCCACGCCATTACGGGAGGTGCCAGAATCTAGACCAGCTCCTCGTAGTTGCTTCACCCCGTGTTGAGATCTTTCTAGTCGATATAAGTGTGTATGTAAACTGCGTTTTACGGTTCTACTGGTGCTGTGCGCAACTTTCCTCCACTACTGTGTCGCTAGGTCACACGCTTCCCGGAGCCATATCTATGAACTTGTTTTTCTTTACGTTTTCCCATCGATTTTACAGTCTGGTTGCCTCCGACTGAAGGAGGCTGACGTGTTTTACAAGTGTGCTACAGGGGGCTGGTACTTACGTGGCCATCGTCCAGTGCTAGCGTAGGGCAACGACGGGAGGTTAGGTCAGGTCAGGTCAGGAGTGTCCCACCTGGTTCGAGGCAGCGGTTGTACAGTGCAGGAGGCTGGTTAAGTCATACTCCAGGACTAGTATTGCTTGGTCAGACTATCACATGAGGAGAAAAAATTTCCTTTTCTCTTTCTTTTGACATTTGCTTAATATATTGATTTTATATGTTCTATTCCTAGTTCTTTCCGCATCTAGAGTGAAAATGAAAGCTATTTTGATTTTCTACTTACAGTGTATAGAACATACAGATCATTGCCTAGCAGATTTCCCCTTTTTCGTTTGTCCTTAAAGCCAAATTCTGTTCAAAAAGTATATAATAATTTTTATTGTCATAATGGATAACTGATCATATGATGGGTGTGCATCATTTTCATGAGTTTATATATATATATATATATATATATATATATATATATATATATATATATAACTTCCTTCCGAGCAACTTAGTCGTGTGAACGATACATTTCGAGCCGTGAGCGACAGGTAGAGCGACGTGTTCCCTCCTGGCATTACCCGCCACATGCATCGCCCCGATCTGAGGAAATTACTTTCATCAAGTTTACCAACTTTTCAAATTCGTAATCATGTCGGCTGACGGCTACACGCCCCGCGCCAGGCTGAGTATGCCAGGCCAACCTGTAGCGAGGGATAGAAACAGACGAACAGATCCATAGAGAACGAATATACAGACAAATGGCGATAGACAGACACATATGCATCATCAATATAGTTCTCCATATCTAGTTCTAAATGATGTATTTCTGAGTTTCTCCACACACACACACACACACACACACACACACACACACACACACACACACACACACACGTACGTACGTGTAAAACTCCCTCCCAGTGACGCACACGACTCCCTCGGCCACTGACTATCGACAGTGGAGGTCGTGGGAGGGAAAGCTTCACCCCGCCCCGACCCCCACATCGCTCAGCTTGCACTCTCCCCGCCAGCTGAGTGATGCTCGACAGCTTAATCCCGTCTGCAAAGATGGATGCAGATTAGCTCACTTTGTTCCCGAGATCTTCATAAAGCTGTTCTTCTCCAGATCACTCCTTCTGAAAAATGATTACCAACATAATCAGTAGCTCTCTTCATCTTCACTACTTTTTTTTTTTTTTTAGCAAAGACGGTACGCGTAACTAAAGGACCTAATCAAGGTCATGGATATATATATATATATATATATATATATATATATATATATATATATATATATATAGAGAGAGAGAGAGAGAGAGAGAGAGAGAGAGAGAGAGAGGAGGATGATGAACAGCTAAGTGGACTGTGAACCAACTTCCGTAACCAGGATTCGTACCGACACTGGCTTGTCCCCAAGAATGCCTCATCAACTCACACATTTTCAACCCGAGTCAGTGTGATGAACGTGGTATTCCACGGTTATGAAAAGTACTTCTTAATTCATTACACTTTACACACTTAACTGATTCGTCTACCATACACAAAATGCAACTGATGCAACACCTGCAAAGCAGAATAAACTTCTACGACGCGACGTGTTGTTACATAAACACTCTCCAGAAAGTCATCTGTGAAAAAAAGATTTTTTTTTCACGAAAATCAACCTTAGGATGGACTTATACCAGAGCATTGTTACCAACACTCAGCTCACTCTTAGAAATTGTGCACAATAGTTTCATATTAACAAAACCTCTACTTTTTCCTCCTCGTGTTTGTTAACGAATGTTAAATACAGATGTTAACATGTTAGGCGAGCAGCCTCTGTTGACCCACATTAACCAAACACTCGCTGCCCTCAACATAAGTACAAGAGATGAGCTTTGTTTGAATGATGTTACACACATTCAAGACGTAGGCTTCACATGTATGTATAGGCCTAGATTCAATAAGTCTGACGCTCTAAGTACCAGTTGATCTCGCATGAACAGCTGCATCGCCACCACTCACAGCTGCATCGCCACCACTCACACGATACTAACTGTACACAGCAAACTTTCTCAGATTCTGGTTGTAGACTTCCTGATTTCTGAGAGTTACACGGAAGGCCATCTACCACTCACGGTGCCTGGTCGAGTGCAGAGGTCAACTCTGACCAGGTCTGGGGCGCACAGCACCGTCTTAGGACACTTCACAGTTTCCACCGTCACTCGCTTCACAATCTACTATCCTCTTTTATTTCCTAAGGTAGTTGTGACTTCCAGACATCCTTCCGTCTGAAGGGACAAGCCTCCAGGAGATTTATCTGAAAAGAGGAAGAAGGGAAACCCCAAACTTTGTGATGGTTCTAAAACCAGAAGCATAACCAAAAACCGGAGCAAAATTCGTCTGTTTCCGTCGGCACGACAATACTGCGGGTTGGATGTGGGCTGCCTGCCTTATCACGCGTGACTGATCGTCTACACTCATTGTGACATTTGGGCTCAAGTTGTAACCCCTGAAGAACAGATGGCACGGTGCACAGTAGAGGTTACCCTGGGAAATCGGTACTTGAGTTGGGGGTCACGGAGGCTAGAGTGTCAGTACCTGCTGTGAGGGGGGGTCACACGCCGGAGTATCATTACATGCTGCAGGTGATCACAACGTAACGTCAGTACCTCCTGTTGCGGAGCTGACGCTGTAGTTTCTTCTGCTGTTGGCGGGTCAGACCGGAGCTTCAGTTCCTGCTGTAGGGGGTCACACCAGAGCTCCTGTCGGGAACACAACAGGAGCACTGGATCGTAAGAAGGGAGGGTCGTCACGACGGGGTGTCCTTACCCACTATGGAGGGTCACGTTGGAGCGCCGCTACGCAGGAGAGTTGACAATGCAGCAGCAACACCGGAACGGTAGTACTGGCGGTAAGTACCTTTGTATGACGAGCCTGACGCCGCCGGCAGTGTTGTCGCCCACCGTGGCGTGGATCCTGTGGTGCGACGCCGGGCCATCACGGTGTAATGTAGGTTGCCACAGTAGCAAGGAGCGTCCTCTCTGGGATGCGAGGCGGGGAGATTTCAAGCATCACTTGGCGCGTTGATGTTGAGGGGGGAGAGGAGCTGATGATGGCACGGCCTCCGCAGCCGTGCGTCACTTCCCGACGCAACTGAAGAGATGAGCTGACATACCGTGGTCTGTTGACGGGCAGGCAGGGGATATATGAGCCATGTCAAACAGCCGGGGAAGTTTGCGAGACATCAGAAGAGAGAGTGAGGGAGCGACACACTCGGGTGCCCGTCACATGAACGGCTGGCGGGAATATCAGCAAACAGACGCACCACACACAGTCTTGTGTTGCCACAAGCTGTACACACACACACACACACGCCACGCAGTCTCCAACCGTACGGCCGTGTCCCCTGATGTCTCCTGGAGGGGCGCGGCCCCGCGACACGTCCTGGCCCAGCAGTAAAGCAGCTTGGGACGCCTCGGCAGAGGTGGCAGTTTTTGTGCGTGTCGGGGCGGCGACAGCAGTAATGGCCGTCTTCCGCTGTCTGTGAGGCCGGGGGAGAGACCCAATGTTACATCACCACCATAAACCCGACCATCTTCCGCACAAATCTGCTATTTACATCTCAGATCACCTGGGGCTCCCATCCTAAGCATCACTCCTTGTTTTCCCTCAACATTTTTTAGACGAGGTTTGGGAGTTGGACCGGAAGTTAGGAGCAGGGGGAGGGGAGGTCACTCAGAGGGGAGGGGGGTATCTACAAGTTAGTAGGGGGGAAAGGAGGGAGGGGGTCAATGGAGAGTACGGGGAGAGGGAAAGGGGGAGGGAGGTCAGAGGGTGAGGGAGTCATGGAGGAGGGTATAAGAGGGGAGGGGCAGGTATTGAGGGAGGAATCCACATGATGATATAAAGAGGAAGGGAGGCTACTGCGACGGGATTTAGGAGGCTGGGGAGGAACACCTGGGGAGCTGAAACGCCAGGGAGAGGAGGAGGAGGAGGAGGATGTATCCGTTGGTAGTGAGCTGCGTCTGGTGGGGTGGGTGGAGGGGTGGGCAGCGTGTGGCCTGCTGCTGGTGTACTCCCTGGCGCAGGGACCGCCCGCCATGACACACAGCCAGGGAGGGAAGAGGAAGACGTGCCACTGAGAGTCGCACATATTCGGTCGGATGGATATCGCTTCGTGAAATATTTTACCCCCATTGTCTGCAGCAGCGACGCAGTGTGCCTCTGTCTTTGTTTTGATTATTTTTTGTTGATGTGCTTCTTTTGTAACCAGCTCTAGAGTGATCTTTGGATTAGTTTGATGTTAACTTTTCTGCACAATCCTTCACACACACACACACACACACACACACACACACACACACACACACACACACACACACACAGAGTAGCACTGGTGACGTGATGGAAGACAGGAGAATCACAGTGTCCGCAGTCCACCCTCCCTGGGAACTAGGTCTTGGCTGCAGCGCCTCTCGCACTACGTTCCTTGGAGTGGTTGACGCACCTTGGTTACCCCTTCCTAACCCCCACCCTCTCTATATCTTTTTCCAGATGACATATAGAACTAACAGCTGGCATGGAAGAGCTTTGAAGTTTTCTCGTCTCGCTTTTCATATGAAATTTTGATAGGGTATTTGTGCGTAAAGTTCAAATTATCAAAAGAAAAATTGGGATTTTTTTTTGTTGTTACGTTTTGCAATATATCTTTTCGTGTATTTGATTCTATCTGTTCACATTTGCCCCAGGTATCCTTTTTTCAGTGTTACTCCAGGACCCTTTTTCCAGGAACTCCTGCAGCTTCAAGGATGCGCTTCTTTCATTTGCAGGGAAATGATGGACACCTTTAGACTAAGCTGTTCCTCAGCGCGAGTGTACACCTTGTCGTCAACAGACGATGATTCAGCCTCGCCGAAAGTGATTTTTCACTCACGGTTTAACCACACACAGGCGCAATCCGGTAACACCCATCGTTTCATGTCATAACCGTTGAAATCTAGAGGCAAATAAAGGCAATAACGGGAAGATAGAAACTGATTCTTTATGATATATTTTGTGCATTTTGTGGTTAGAAAATACGGCGCTCGTCATTCATACACCTTATGCAACTAAGGTTCGCCCTGTACAACTAAGAGACGGCATGTACAACAGAGAAACCCTCTGTACAAACTGAGGCGCGCCCTGCACAAGGGAGGAAAGCCCTATACACATGAGAGACGCCATTTCCAACTTGGAAAGGTACCCATACAAAGCTTAGAATTAGGATGTCCACGCCAGACGTGCCCTGCATGGCTTACGAGATGCACCTTGCAATCGATGTGATGCCCTTGTCAACTGAGGGGTATCCATGTACAAGAGTGTTTCTCCTCGTATGCGCAAAACCGTCCCTTGACTTCGTTCGAAATGCCTCGTGCGTCTGTCGCGGTGCGACGCAAAGTGGGAGCACTGTGCGTAATGAACACAGGACTGACGTGTCCGTAGAGTGCACCCGTTGGGTCCCAGGTGCTGTCAGTAACAGCGCCTGGGATCCGTGCATCATGGCACCCGTCACCATCCACTCGCCACACAGCTGTATAACTCGCCACGCAACCCTTGCCACCCATCATCGCTCGTGATGCACCATCACTCACCGGCCAGTTCGAGTGACCCCTGTCGCTTTCTGACTCACTGACAACATGTGACCTGAAGGTCTTCGTTCGTCATAATCCCTTGTAATCCCCCGTAAATCCCAGGTTACCCGGGGAAAACCTACCAGTTTTCTTTGGTGTCGATTTGTAGAAGTAGAAAACCTGACAGAAGTCGTCCATAAAACTAGATCTTTATTTTTTTCTCTCTAGAATCTTGTAAGTATAGCTAGCTACCTTGTTATAAGAACCATTGGATATAACAACAGTAGGATATATCAAGCACTGAACATAGCGACCACAGGATATAACATGACCACAGGATATAACAACCACCGGATATAACATGATCTAGCAATCACCGAGTGATAGGACACATTGGATATGACGACCACAGGATATGTAGTAATATAAACAATCATTAGATGTAGTCCAGTTATATGTTCGTTATTCGTTATTACTTCATAATTCGTCAGCGTTTCGTTATTCGCTATTTTCTCGTAATTCGTGATTATCTCATAATTCGTGATTATTTCATAATTCGTGATTATCTCATAATTCATTATTATTTCATAATTCGTGATTATCTCATAATTTGTGATTATCTCATAATTCATGATTATCTCAATTCATTATTATCTCATAATTCGTGATTATCTCATAATTCATGATTATCTCATAATTCGTAATTATCTGATAATTCGTAGTTGTCTCATAATTGGTGATTATTTCATAATTCGTAATTATCTCATAATTCATGATTATCTCATAATTCATGATTATCTCATAAATCGTAATTATCTCTTAATTCGTGATTATTTCATAATTCTTTCATCTTACAATTCGTTTCGTTATAATTGTGATCATTCTGTAATTCGTTATTTTCGCGATTTGTTATCATTTCGTTATTTCCTGTTATTTCATTAATCGTGAATATATTAATTTGCAGTTATCAAAATTCATGTTTACCTCATGAATCTTATTTTTCAAGTAATCCTTGTGTTTCATAATTCATTACACTGATCAACAACATTTTTACTTTGTCACGCGAATCAAACTAGGTGGACCTTATAGTACTTTTTTTACGCCGAATTCAAATCTGTCTTTAAAATTTTCTAATAAGCATGGTTTTTAAGTGACATAGCAATCACATTTTACAATAAGGGCATATTACTCATTCATAAATAAGGCTGGTACTACAATTAGAAAAAATTACCTCTAAAATGTAGAAGTGTACAATCTTTGGCTATATTTGGCCTCAGGAACATCCTCCTCCCTTAGTGTCTAGCAGTAATCTGTCAACATAGAGCGGCTTGACTTTCCTTAGTATCGCTTTTCCATGTCCAGAATGTCCTGGTGAAATCTGTCGCCCTCTTCATCACTGACTGAGCCAAGATTTTTCCGGGAAAAAGAGTCTGAGTGCGAGTCCAAAGAGTGGGTTTATAGACTCGTATTGCACAACCCCAGAGCTTTGTACGAAGTCAATTGATCTTTGACAACATCACAGTTGTTTTCTGATCTGTGATTCCCCTCCAAAAAAAAAAAAAAAAGAAAATCTTTGCACACTCTCTTCAATGACAGCCATGCAGCTTTTCAACTTAGCTTTTCATCGAACTTCTCATCTCGAAGCAGTTCCGTGATCTGTGGTCCTACAGATATGCCCTCCTTGATTTTTTGCATCACTCATTCTGGGGAATGTATTCCTCAAATATGTGAATCTATGGCCAGTTTCTTATCACCAGACTTATCGTCACTCAGTGTCATGTTTCTTGGAGGCTCTGGCACTGGCAGTTCCTGTGAGGCACTGGCCTCATAGCAGATGGTGAATTAGGGTATCTAATAGTATGCTTGGATCTGGATGCTATGCCATTTATATTTGATGGGCAAAAGTAGCAATCTGAAGCGCGATCTTTGGGTTCTCTCCAAACCATAGGAATGGCAAAAGGCATATGGCTTGAACCTTTTGCCCATGCCATGAGAAGCCTGACACGCGTGACAAAATAAATATGGGGGGGTGCTACTTTTATCCCGGTCACCCACTTTACAACCAAAGTAATGCTCAAAGCATTTTTAATGAGGGATGTGAAATAATGTTTATGCGATATGAATGTCAATTCATCGTAGATGTAGAAGAAAGAATTCGGATTATTTACACAGTTTCTCGGTATTATGATGGTGGATAGGGTATCAGCTCAACACTTGTATACACAAAAGCAGAAACAGAGTGGAAAAGACACTGTTTACACATTAAGTTCTAACTTACAACTAACAGAGAACTGCTACTCAGGACTCGACACTGTCTGTATGTCTCAACAATTCCAGTCGTATTTCTGAAGACCTCTGGTGACTTGATTATCTAGGACTGTGCTCTCAAAAAGAAGCTATTGCACTTCACAAGCAATGAAAATAGCTGTGTTTGCTAAACATTTTGTTTCAAATACTCCGTAGAGCACTAGTACATGTATACTGTACGTAATGACATGTTGCTATGCTGGTACAAAAAACTTTGAGTGATAGAGAAATTCTTAAAACATATTTTGATCTATCGTTCAAAGGTAAGCAAGAAATAGATTTTCTTTCCCAAGAAACAGATTTTATTCTTTTTTCCATGGGACAAAATCTTTGTTGACTATTGTTATTGTTTCGTTATTTGTTAATGTATTTATTGTCTTATACGTCTTTGTTATCTCATTATTCATTGTTATATCAATTGCTTATGATCTCATAATTCTTTATAATCTCATGATTCCCTGAGTTATTATGTGTTATAGATAAGAAATGAAGCACATCGTTGCCAGTAGTTAACATTTGGCGTACATCGGTGTACTGTAACATTACAGACCTTAATGTAGTTTTTCAAGGTTTCGATATTCGTCAGATTCCATTTTGGATTTACATATCATTCCATTGTTTCTAACATATACAATCTTGTGAATGAGTATAGAATTGAAAGAATTCTGCATAGCTTGCGTTACCCCGCTAAAAGAAACATCATTGAAAACGAGCTCAAGCAGCTGTTTAAAGAAAACAGATTCTATTGAAGTTCTATGCCTAACTTAAATAATAAGATGAATCATTCACGGACGATAAAGTTAAGGGATCATTTTATGGCATTCATAATGATAATGATAGATACAGAGCCAGATATATCCATTTTTAGCTCTATTATAAAAAGAACAAGTTCATCTGCCATATATCTTTGTACCAACTTCAGAAGGCAAGCATATACTATAACAAAATCTAATTTGCCAATGATTACAGTTGTCATTAACATTTCTATAGATATAATTGAATGTATATTAAGGGAAGACCAGTAATTCTCATAGACTGGCCAGTAACTATTGATAGGCAACCGAACACAAAATCATGTAGATGATGCCGCAATCACCTTACAACGTAACTGATAAACAGTTATGCTTATCAGTGAAGTCATATTCTCTCCTAGAAACTGTTTTCTTGTTGAATATCATTATCAGACAAAAGTGGTTTAACGTAGGACTTCATTTAACATGAGATGGCGCTGTTTCCGTCGTGCATTACGATTCAGAATAGGAATTCCCTTTTATTTCCTTTATTCTCTCCGACCATGAATCACAATTCATCGTTCTCTCTTGCTGTTTTGTTCATTACTTATCCTTTCATATTTTGTTTATACATGATGATTAAAAGGAAAACAAAAATTAACAATGTAGACTCATTTATGTGTCTTTGTGTGAATGTACCCAAGAACGTGTTTTTTTTTTTTTTTTTCTTACTGCTTTGTTTACATTCGTTGATCGACCACTGACTGGTGTTGATGCCAAGCCGCCAACTTGGAAATTGGGAGGATAGCTTAAAGATCACCAAGCCATCGAAAGGTCATGTGTGTGTCTATCACGAGTACCAGACAGGAAAACAAATGTTTACAAGGAATAAACTTTATCCCCCCAAACAAAAGTAGGTGGAGCTTTTGTACGGTCAGCGTTCTGCAACTTACACAACTTTTCACATTATTCATGTTATGTTATTTTTTGTCTTAATCATGATTTGTACGATATAATCAATGTAACGGTATAGATAACTTGGCTGATATGAGCAATGACAAGTAGGATTCGAGTATATGCATGATTGATCCATATATTTTTTTTTTTTTTTTTTATACTTTGTCGCTGTCTCCCGCGTTTGCGAGGTAGCGCAAGGAAACAGACGAAAGATATGGCCCACCCCCCCCCCCATACAAATGTATATACATACGTCCACACACGCAAATATACATACCTACACAGCTTTCCATGGTTTACCCCAGACGCTTCACATGCCTTGATTCAATCCACTGACAGCACGTCAACCCCGGTATACCACATCGCTCCAATTCACTCTATTCCTTGCCCTCCTTTCACCCTCCTGCATGTTCAGGCCCCGATCACATAAAATCTTTTTCACTCATCTTTCCACCTCCAATTTGGTCTCCCTCTTCTCCTTGCTCCCTCCACCTCCGACACATATATCCTCTTGGTCAATCTTTCCTCACTCATCCTCTCCATGTGCCCAAACCACTTCAAAACACCCTCTTCTGCTCTCTCAACCACGCTCTTTTTATTTCCACACATCTCTCTTACCCTTACGTTACTCACTCGATCAAACCACCTCACACCACACATTGTCCTCAAACATCTCATTTCCAGCACATCCATCCTCCTGCGCACAACTCTATCCATAGCCCACGCCTCGCAACCATACAAAATTGTTGGAACCACTATTCCTTCAAACATACCCATTTTTGCTTTCCGAGATAATGTTCTCGACTTCCACACATTCTTCGAGGCTCCGAGGATTTTCGCCCCCTCCCCCACCCTATGATCCACTTCCGCTTCCATGGTTCCATCCGCTGCCAGATCCACTCCCAGATATCTAAAACACTTTACTTCCTCCAGTTTTTCCCCATTCAAACTTACCTCCCAGTTGACTTGACCCTCAACCCTACTGTACCTAATAACCTTGCTCTTATTCACATTTACTCTTAACTTTCTTCTTTCACACACTTTACCAAACTCAGTCACCAGCTTCTGCAGTTTTTCACATGAATCAGCCACCAGCGCTGTATCATCAGCGAACAACAACTGACTCAACAACTTCCCAAGCTCTTTCATCCACAACAGACTTCATACTTGCCCCTCTTTCCAAAACTCTTGCATTCACCTTCCTAACAACCCCATCCATAAACAAATTAAACAACCATGGAGACATCACACACCCCTGCCGCAGACCTACATTCACTGAGAACCAATCACTTTCCTCTCTTCCTGCACGTACACATGCCTTACATCCTCGATAAAAACTCTTCACTGCTTCTAACAACTTGCCTCCCACACCATATATTCTTAATACCTTCCACAGAGCATCTCTATCAACTCTATCATATGCTTTCTCCAGATCCATAAATGCTACATACAAATCCATTTGCTTTTCTAAGTATTTCTCACATACATTCTTCAAAGCAAACACCTGATCCACACATCCTCTACCACTTCTGAAACCACACTGCTCTTTCCCAATCTGATGCTCTGTACATGCCTTCACCCTCTCAATCAATACTCTCCCATATAATTTACCAGGAATACTCAACAAACTTATACCTCTGAAATTTGAGCACTCACTCTTATCCCCTTTGCCTTTGTACAATGGCACTATGCACGCATTCCGCCAATCCTCAGGCACCTCACCATGAGTCATACATACATTAAATAACCTTACCAACCAGTCAATAATACAGTCACCCCCTTTTTTAATAAATTCCACTGCAATACCATCCAAACCTGCTGCCTTGCCGGCTTTCATCTTCCGCAAAGCTTTTACTACCTCTTCTCTATTTACCAAATCATTTTCCCTAAACCTCTCACTTTGCACACCACCTCGACCAAAACACCCTATATATATATATATATATATATATATATATATATATATATATATATATATATATATATATATATGAATTATTTTTTCCGTACATTTTAGTGATATGCAGTATCATCAACAATTGCCAACATACTTGATCAAGACTAGCTAAAAATGGGTTGAAAGACTGTAAATTAACCATACGTAAGTTGTAAGTCCGTTGACTATTCTGTTTGGGGATAATGGATTTTCAGGCTACAGTCCTTTTATTTTGAAACGTGATTCGTATTTCACATATACATTTTTGGTTACAGGCCTCAAGACAAATTTATGAAACGTTGTTATAAGTCAATTGACAAATCTGTGAAACTGGAGTTTAAGTTCGTAGACGTGTTGTTGAAACAGTATTAAGTCCACAGACTAGTATGTTTCAAATGTGGGTTGAAGTCCATAGGTTTTTCTCGTATAAGACTTAGATTATAATGCAGATTGTAAGTAAGTTTAGTTACTTTTGTGACACGTGGATAGAAAGAATTTTACTATCTTGAAAAATGATATATTAGTAAAAAAAAAAACATTACTTGTTAATTCATATCATACGCATTATTGTTTGTAAAACGTGAAACGTAAGACCTTTTTGAAACTTGAATATCAACCCTTCAGGCTTAATTGATTGTGACTCATTAGATGTAAATTCGTATTTGGCTTCTTTTTTTTATGTGTATTTCACTATGAAGCCTATGAATTTACGTTGGTTACATTTGTTATAAGTCCAAAGTATATTTTGTTTGTTGAATTGTGGTTTATATTTTTCTTTGCAAACTGTTTTCTGTAAGTTGTATAGAATCTTTTGTGGTTTTATTTTTGTTTGTAAAACGTGTGTTTAAGTCCATAGACATTTTACTTGTGAAGTATGGAATGCAGAACTGTAGACTATTTCAGTTTGGGGAAAAATAGTCTCAGGTTCGTACTTTTTTTTGTAAACTGAGGTTTGTCTGTTTGTAGAATTTTGACTGTGATATGTAGGTTATTTGTCCATATACTTTTTTCTTTGCAAAACATGGATTGCAAGTCTCTAGGCTTATTTACAGAACATATATTCATATCAGCAAATTATTTGTGAAACGTGGGTTTTCAGCATGTAGAGTTTTACCCGGTCTTTTCTTGTACTGAAAGAAGGGATTATAGTTATGAAATGAAGATGGTTAAGTCCATAAATTTTTTGTATATGAAATGTGGGTTGTAAATCCATGGTGTCGATTATTATGACAAGCAGGCTTGTAAGTCTGTAAATATTTCGTTATGAGACCTGAGTTGTAATTTAGTAGATCTATTTGTAATACATGGGATTTAATTTTGGAAACTTTTGCTTCTCAAACGTAGCTTGTAAATTGGTTGACTTCATTACATGTTTACAGATTTTTTGCTTGTGAAACTTGAGAAAATACTTGTATTAAGTAAAGTGCAAATTTTTAGGCCTTTTCCCTCTGAAGTGTGAATGGTAAGTCTATAAAGTCTATAAGTTTTTCCTCTAGGGAGGACGTGGGTTTTCAGTCCGCAGGAATTATTTGTGAGATGTGGATCCAAAGAAGCCGTAGTCAGTAAGGAGAGAGTCGTCATTCCGAGGACCTTGCGTAAAAACTCGGGTCCTAAATCTGTTAACAATTAATTTGTAAGAATGAACAAGTAAACCCTAAAGCTTTTGTATGTAAAAGTGGTTAGAAAGAACATATGTATATTTTTATGTGAATTATTGGTGCAAACTGCAGTATTTATCTTAAGAAAGGGTTTTTAAGTCCATGGACTCTTATAAACGTTTTGCATCTGCACACTGACGGATTTCGACCTCGGGGAGAAGGGCACTTGAGGTTCGGTGAACCCTTCGTACACAGAAATTGAAATATACGGTAAATCACCGAATTTACCCATCAAAGTCAATTTATTGCATGTAATTAGAGCTGACAAGTTATACGTGCATAGAAAGGTACATACATAGATACAAAAATACTACAATATCTACAAAAGATCTTTCTACACTCGGTATGTTTCCACCGTTTCGACAAATCTTTTCCTTTTTTTTTTTTTTGGCTGTAAGCAAGGTCTCTTAACCTTTGTCTGGCCTTAATTATGTCTTAGCCAAAGTTCAGTCGAGATCCTGGCTCAATAAACTAAGTTTTTCATTATCACATTTTTGTATAGGGAGGCCCCCCTCTGGCAGGGGGACCAGGACAATTACCCCTTTTGCCAAAAGAGGGTTGATAGTCCGTACAGTATTTGTCTGTGCATCTTAGACCGTGTGTGAAGTAAAATTTTTAACTGTGCTGTCCGAGAATTCGCTTTCTGTAAAGTGTCAACTTCAATGTATTCATCTTATAAGATTGAATAGTGGGTAGTAAGCCCAAGGATTTCTACTTTATATTGCATGTTCGCAAATAATTCCAAAGTCTTGTATTTATTCTTTTTAAGCAATGTAAGGTGTAAGTGTAGACCTTTTTTTTATTTTCTCGACGTAAATTTTAAATATTAGAATTCTCTGCCTGTGTAAAGCAGGTATGTGCGTCCGTATTTTTTGTTATAAGTGTTGCAAATCCATAGAATATTTGACCGTAAAACGTATGTTTTCTGACAATTTTTAGCGTTATGTTCAGAAAACTTGCAATGTAAATCTAATTTTCTATTTGAGAAGTGTCAGTAAGTTCTTATGGTTTGTTTTGTGAAACTACAAGTCCGGAATATTGTACTTGTAGCGTATCTAGTAGAGAGTTCTAAATTCATATCATTTTTGTATGAAATGTGGTCCATAGATACACATACCTGTTAGATTTAATACTGGTTGTCAAGTACAAACTTATTTTGTTTAACCTGGGCTGTAAGTCTGCTCATTTATTTAAGAAATATGGAGTCCATAAATTTATAGGCCGAACACTGTTTGTAAAAGTTCAGTGACTTGATTTGTGATTTATCATTTGTCCTTAATAGAATAGCTTTTTGATTACTGATATTTACGTTCATTAAGTGTAACCAGTTTTATTGGTTGTAATAAAACACATTCAGAACTTAGCGTCCTTTGTTTCAAAAAATTTTACTGACTTTCCTAGACTTACTGATGACATTAACAAATTGACTACGAGATCTTTCAAGACAATCGGATTACGGTTAGTTAGATACTCAGCTTGACGAGATGTATGATAGAATTTTCAGTGAGTATCCCAGAGACCAGAATTATGAACAAAATTGCATAGATACTTTTGTTTACATCTTTTCAAACAAATTATACCCATTTTGCTGAACGTTCTCTTTACCTGCTGCAGCTGGTAAAGGTAAAACATGTAAAGGACTTAATTTTGTTAACTGTATAGTGGATTTCTGTAATATCTATCAAAACCTACGGTTGAGAATATCATAATAGAATTATCTGAATCGTCAAATTATAGGGGAATTCATGGAGGATTAAACTACGCAACTCAATATCACCAAGGTTAATTCAGCTATTATATGTGTATGATCATAAATATGGGTGTATTCTAATCAGAATTCGGTTCATCTTTATCAAGAATTAATTACGTAAGCGACGAAGGTGATGTGGGTGGGAATGTTTATCTGATAATGAACCATGTTTCAAATAACAGGTGTTCATGATCCAAAGGAAGATACAGCATAGATTATAATGTACATTTCTATCAAGTTTTAGCAGGTAGTTGGGAGTGTGAACTTTGTGTCATATGACTATGGCATGCCACAGCTTGTTGAGGTGAAAGTTTCATGACTTACATCATGCTTTAGAGCACATTATATACGGTAACATATATACCAGTGCTTTGAAATATGTAAAATATGAAAAGGTGTTTATAGAATCCTGATCACACACCGTCTTCTGAAATATATTACGTAAGGGATTGATTGTGCAGCCGCGTTCGGGCTCCACGAGAATACGGCATTATAGGAACCTTCCGTGACGTCATGAGAGGCTTAGCCAATCATATTCGAAGGACTCAAACGGTTTCTGTTATGGTGCCGAGCAAGGACGCAGTAAACTCTATGAGAAATGCCGAGTGCGAGTCGTGTAGGTGTGAACCTCCGTGCGTCAGCGTATTTACACCAAGGTGACAGAAAGTATATGGAAGATGAATTTCAAGTGGCATATCAAAGAACTCATGACAAAAAGGATATTGAGTACGCATTCTTCGGAATTTTCGATGGACATGGCGGGAAAGAGGCAGCTCATTTCGCTAAAGATAACTTAATGGATAATATTGTAAGCCTTCGGTCCTTTTGGTCAGATGACGATGAAGATGTTCTTTCTGCAATCAAAGAGGGATTTTTGCAAACTCACATGGCGATGTGGAAAGTTTTAGGTAAGAATTGATGGTTGTTGGAGGAAGGTGGCGGGTAAGGATGTAAACAAACCTTTGGTGGGAGGCCACGCGCTTGGCTCAGGGTTCCCCGTCGCATAAAGTTCTTTATTTAACATTTTCCCATCATGGGAATTGCGAAATCTAAATAAGTTTCAAAGTTAAAAATATTTATGGATCTAATATTGTGCGCGGAGGCTCTGTTTCGAGGTATGTCTACTAAGTTCCATTACTGCTGCTGACAACTTTGATCGGTGGTTCCTATTTTCCTGGTTGGGCAACCCATGGCCTCAGCTTAAGGCACTATGTACCCGCTTCCAGTGATGACATATCATTTATTGGAATTTTTTAATTTCTGTAATTCTGCCGGAGTAATGGAGCTTATAGCAAATCTTGTGTCAAAGCAGCCTTTTCCTCAAACAAAACAGCTCAGTGGTTATGAACCTTTTGCTCCTCATAATGTATCTCATATGTCTTCTGATGAGGCTTTGTGTTCCCAGGAGGTCCTTCTCCTGATGAGGCTTTGTGTGTTCCCAGGGGGTCCTTGAACTCTAGATTGGGAACCGCTGATCAGACCAGGTGCATGTTTGGTCAGTCTGATAAAGTCTAGACTAGAGACGTGACTTTCATAGGTTGGAAATTTTAGTTTTGCCCATTAAGTATCTTTTTGTCATTTTAAGGAATTAGAGTAGGGTATTGCTTTACTACCCAATATTACTGTCTTTAGATATTGATTACTTCGTTAGTGAGGGTCATGTGGAATAGGGGATTTTTGTGGTTGAAGAATGATACTCTTATGATACTGATGTTATCATGCTGTAAAATGTTTTTGTGAAGATTCAAGTTCTTTTACGTATTCCTACCAAATTTGGACAATGTTCATCTCTACCATTTTCTCTCAAGTGGCTGACAGTGTAAACAGAGTTCAGATGTTTAGATATAAGAACTTTACCCAGTGTAAAAGAGATCTTGTTTGTATTAATTCAAATCCTTAATTACTGTAGACACCTGAACCCATCCAGCATATTTGCACAATTCTTGTGAGATTCAGATATTATGAGGTATAGTGACATTCAGTGCACTGCATGAATGACAAAAGATGCCTTTCTACACTCAACCGGCAAGTTTTCTTTTTTGTTTTTTGTTACATCATTCATATTGTATGATAACATTCAAACTGAAGAAAACTCTACAGAATTTAAACAAAGGCCAGGTGAAAGCTTTTTTTTTGGTCAACTGTGTGCAGGATGTTTTCTTATATCCTCACAAATAAGATGAAGACATTAGAAAAGGATATCGGGACATTGTGCCGTTGATTCTTTTGCTGTTTACAAGATTTCATTGAAACTAGTTCGAATGTATTAATTGGTCTACTATCAGTTTTGAGTGTTTACCCCTCAGTTTCCCCTTACTTCAAAGCCTAGCTCTCTGTACAAAAACTTGAAATTGATGGAGTTGCAGGTGCTACAGTTATATTCGCACGTTGCCAATATGCATTTTAATGGTGCATTCCTGAACAGTTGATTCCTGTCATTTAAGGAATTTAGATCAGTAAACTAGAATATCATCATCAGTAGGAAAATCATTAGGGTGTGATCGTTCCTGTGCTTTACTTTCATATGTATTATCTTTGAAGTATGGTGAGGCTTGTCATGCCCCAAATTGATACCATGGAAAAGTGGGTAAAATTGTTGGACAAACACGCTTGTGCGGAGGGTATGCATATATGGTGTGGCATTTTAGGTGTGCATTCATAACACCATTGAAAGCTAGCCAATATGTATAGTCTAGAAAAACCTTTTGTTTTATGCATCCCACTGAATGCCACCATGCCTCATAATGTCAATCCTCCAAAATCTGAGTTTTGCAGATACTGTATGTTGGGTGAGTTCAGGTGTCTGCTTGTCCTTCACCCTCCTGCAATTGGGCTCTGATCACTCAAGATCTTTTCTCTCTATATACTTCCATCTCCAATTTGTTCTCTTTTTCTAGACCCCCTCAGATTTTGATATTCTATCATTACTGAAAAACCTTACTGTTTCCATGGGTACATCTCTCTCTCTCTCTCTCTCTCTCTCTCTCTCTCTCTCCATGCATTAAGTAAAGTGGGAGAAGCTCTCCATTTAATTTATAGGGAGATGGATAGAGGATAGCTCATATGACAGTGCTTCTCTAGCAACATTAATATTCTCATTTTAAAGGTTATTCATTCATGAGGGATTGGTATTTGGTTGACACAAATAACAAAGCATTACAGCTGGTGAGTTACTGCCTGACACACCATATCAGCCAATTTTATTATGAGTTTGTGGTTGATTTCAGCTATGTCACAAACTGTGGGCATGAGACCTTCAATTTTCTCCTTTGATTATGACATTTCTAAAATTGTCTTCATGTGTTTTCTTGAAGAAGGTTAACGTAACAGGTCTAGAGTATACAGATGAAAATGGAAATATGGGTGATACAGTAGAATGATTGCAATTTAAGTAGGCATGAAGAGTAGTATTCCTGCCTGTGGCACAGGGGTCCCGGGTTCAATCCTGGCTGTTGGAGGTTTGTATGTTCTATGAAGGTGCGCGTTCATATGCACCCCCCCCCCCCCCCCCCCCCCCCCCAAGGCCCAGTCCTCTGTTCTTAACACTACCTCGCTAATGCGGGAAATGGCAAATAGTATGAAAAAATATATATATACATACATACACACACACTGGGTATTTTTTTCTATATCATTCTCTTAAGTAGGTTTTTACTTAATGCATGAACTAATTATTACATATTCAGGAGAGAAATATAATACAGAACCCTGCTTAACCTTTCCTAGAGTCCCCAAAAAATGATGACGTGACAAATAGCCATCTACCTGTCTGTTGTTTTCTGTATGTGGTGTTTGTTATTCCCATTGCTTCAATAATGTTTTGAATATTATTTGGTACATTATATACAGTAGGGTTGAGGGTCAAGTCAATTGGGAGGTAAGTTTGAATGGAGAAAAAATGGAGGAAGTAAAGTGTTTTAGATATCTGGGGGTGGATCTGGCAGCGGATGGAACCATGGAAGCGGAAGTGAATCATAGGGTGGGGGAGGGGGCAAAAATCCTGGGAGCCTTGAAGAATGTGTGGAAGTCGAGAACATTATCTCAGAAAGCAAAAATGGGTATGTTTGAAGGAATAGTGGTTCCAACAATGTTGTATGGTTGCGAGGCGTGGGCTATGGATAGAGTTGTGTTCAGGAGGGTGGCTGTGCTGGAAATGAGATGTTTGAGGACAATGTGTGGTGTGAGGTGGTTTGATCGAGTAAGTAATGTAAGGGTAAGAGAGATGTGTGGAAATAAAAGGAGCGTGGTTGAGAGAGCAGAAGAGGTTGTTTTGAAATGGTTTGGGCACATGGAGAGAATGAGTGAGGAAAGATTGACTAAGAGGATATATGTGTCGGAGGTAGAGGGAACGAGAAGTGGGAGACCAAATTGGAGGTGGAAAGATGGAGTGAAAAAGATTTTGAGTGATCGGGGCCTGAACATGCAGGAGGGTGAAAGGCGGGCAAGGAATAGAGTGAATTGGATCGATGTGGTATACCGGGGTTGACGTGCTGTCAGTGGATTGAATCAGGGCATGTGAAGCGTCTGGGGTAAACCATGGAAAGCTGTGTGGGGCCTGGATGTGGAAAGGGAGCTGTGGTTACGGGCATTATTGCATGACATCTAGAGACTGAGTGTGAACGAATGAGGCCTTTGTTGTCTTTTCCTAGCGCTACCCCGCACGCATGAGGGGGGAGGGGGATGGTATTCCATGTGTGGCGGGGTGGCGATGGGAATGAATAAAGGCAGACAGTGTGAATTGTGTGCATGGGTATATATGTATGTGTCTGTTTGTGTATATATATGTGTACATTGAGATGTATAGGTATGTATATTTGCGTGTGTGGACGTGTGTGTATATACATGTTTATGGGGGTGGGTTGTGCCATTTCTTTCGTCTGTTTCCTTGCGCTACCTCGCAACGCGGGAGACAGCGACAAAGCAAAATAATAAATAAAAAAAATATATATATACTTAGCTTTTTTCTCCCCCACAGCCCTTAACCCCATGTTTACATGGAAATGATGTTGTGATGTAATTCCATGTTTTGCGTATATTGTTGATGCTTTTCTCATGCTATGTTGCGACGCTACTGCCCCATTATTTTATTCAGCCAGCTGTTAAACCACAAATATGGTGCTTCCATAAGGAAGTCCATATGAGTGTGTGTATTCGCTCTACCGTATCAGAATATTTCCTCCATGTATTTGCACATATCTATATTTCCCATTTTTTGTGCATGTAAATGTTTTGTTTATTGGATTTTTAATTATTCCAGATCAGTGGCCCAGAACTGCTTCAGGTTGGCCGAGCACAAGTGGGACAACAGCAAGTGTAGCTTTTATACGCAGACAGAAGATATATATTGGTCATGTTGGTGATTCAGGAATTGTACTTGGATATGAAGACCCAGGTTAGTCGTAGTACATTTCTTGAGAAGCATGTCCTACTTGCTTTTAATCCATGTTTAAAAGTTTTGAAGTCTTATTTAAGCATAACGTGCTTGGTTACAGCTTCAAACTGTCTCCAGCCATTGTACCGGACCATGGGTCAAACCTAAACACTTCATCCTTTTTCTGCATCAGAGGTTATGCATCATCTATTACCCAGTGCAATTCATGTCTTTCCTGTCTCATGTGTGCAGGGTAACTGAGGGTGATTTTCTTGTGGAAGAACTTGGTACCTATAAATGCTCTTTTTCCTAACCCTTCGTAGAATATAGTTTTGAAATTTTGACCAGAATTATCATAGTGAAGATATACATCTGTGGATATTGATATACCTGGAAAGCTATGCCTTTGGATTTTAAAGGATTAAAGATGTTAGCATATGCTAGGGTTAAAATGTTTTTATGGTGGTGGTGGTGTATTTAAAAGCCTGAGTTGTTATATTGATTTTTAATAATTGTAAATGAATTTTATTAGATACCAAACCTCAGCCAGGCAAGTCCTGGTGAACTTCTATAGTTATGTATAGGTGGCATGTAAAGAAATGGTATAAAGAATTAATTATTAATTAATTATTAATTATTAGTGGAGATAGGGCTACTTTTCTATCTCTAGTGGTCCCACTGTCCCACTTGTAAATGGTATCTTGGTGATCAATCAAAATATGTAATCTTTTGTATTTTATGCTTTTGCATTGTTGTGATGCATTTTGTTTTGACTTCCATCCCTTATGCAAGTGTTGCACATGACGTGTAAATTGATCTTCCATTCAGGAGTAAATTATCTTTAACACACTTATTGTGATGACTTTCATGTAGAGCAGTTATCCATTAAGTGCTTTTTATAATTGTTTAATGGTAGTTTCAGATTCTTATGTCCTAATACTCAATTGAATTAAAGGTGGAAATTGGCATGGTGAAGCCTTGACACAGGACCACAAGCCAGAGAGCGTGGTAGAGAAAGCACGCATTACGGAGTGTGGAGGGAAGGTCATCAATAAATCTGGTGTCCCAAGAGTAGTTTGGAACAGACCTAAATCTGGCCACCAAGGTCCTGTTCGCAGATCCACACCCATGGATGAAATACCATTTTTGGCTGTGGCACGATCTTTAGGTAAGTTGAAAGTGTTTTGAAACATTTGAAGGTACTAGTTGTAGATTATGAAGAGAACAAAAATGTGGTGTATAGGAGTAAACTGAAGGTTAGTATGTTGTAGACCACTTCCAAGATATGGAAGTGATGAATGGAATATGCACTTTTGGAGAATTGACAGAATGAAGATATCAACATTTTAATTGTTTTATTTCAGTTTGCTGTTTCCATCTTCTTTTCTTCTCAGGTTAACAACATTTGGTTATGTGACTTATTCTATCAGATAGTGTTTATGAATATTAATTGGTGAGTTTTTAGATTAAACTTGGTTTTGAAGAATATAGTTGGGTGCTTTTTCTTACTTTCGGAGGGATTATGTTTATATCATGTAATTTTTGTTACTGTAATTCAAACAGCATTTCCATATTTGAGTGAGTTTTAGTGGAGAGAACTTGGGGGAAAGTGGAATGCTTTCAGGTATTTGGGGATGAAGGTGTAAGCATGCACTTGGTAGGGATTGAGGGAAGCTTGGGAAGCTGGGCAGTTGTTATTTACTGATGACACAGAACTAATGTCATAATCAATGAGGAACTGCAGAAGTTTGTGTCTGAATCTGGGAAAGTGTTAGAAAAGAATAAGTTGAGAGTAAATGTGAACATAAGCAATCTTATTAGGTTTAGCAGAGCAGAGGGACAGGCAAGGTAGTTGGGGGTATGAGTTTGAATTGAGAAAGTGGTTTTATATACATGGGAGTGGACATGACAGCAACTGGAATTATGGAGGGGGAATTGGGTCATAGGGTGGGTGGGTGGGGGTGAAGATTTTAGGAGCATTGAGAAATCAGTGGAAAATGAGATCGGTAGCTGAAGGCAAAAAGGGTTTATCTAAAGGTATAATATTCCCACCGATGATGTGTGGATGCCAAGCTTGGGCTGTAGATGAGGATTTGCAGAGGAGGATGGATGTGTTGGAAATGATATGGTTGAAGATAGTATGTGGTGTGAGATCAGGGTGAATTGGAATGATGTGATATGCAGGTGTCAGTGGATTGAACCAGGTTGTGTGAAGTGGGTAGCGAGACAATGGAATCGTCCATGGGGCCTCGTTGTAGATAGAGGGCTGTGGTTTCAGTGCATTGCACATGACAGCCAGAGAATGGATGTGAGTGACTGTTGCATTTCATCTGTTCCAGGCACTGCCTCACACAGGTGGGAAATGGCAGTTAAGTATGATTTTTTATTTTTCTTTCCATACACATGCTCATTGATCCCACCGTGGTAGGGTAGTGTCAGGACAGAAAAACGAGCTATCACTATTCCCTTTTTAAAACGTTAATACTATAGGAGAGGATTTCCAGCCCCTTGCTCCCACCCATCTCAGTTGCCTTGTAAGAGGTGCTAGAGATATGTGGATATATTTTTTCTTCCATATCCCAAAGATAATTGAAGAAATGTCTGACTGTATTGCCTTTGTTTTCTGATGGTAAAACACAAGTTAGTAATGTTATTAACTTTTCAAAGACAGAAGAATGGAATGGTAAGACTAACATAATTCTTTAACAGGAGACCTTTGGAGTTACAATGCAACAAACAACCAATTTGTAGTTTCACCTGAGCCAGACGTTTGTGTTGTGCCCATCGATATAACCCGTCATAGGTGTCTTATATTTGGCACCGATGGTCTGTGGAATGTTTTAACACCGGATGCTGCAGTCACCGTTGCTCACCAGGCCGAGAAAAACAATGAGAAACACTATCTTGGTGTTCCCAACTCTTGTGGTAAGGTAAGGATATGTATGTACAGTTTTCATTAATCATTTTGTTAAACCCTTTGATTTAGGTTGTGTCTCACTTTTGTGCATTGGGATTTGATAAGGATATTTGTCTACTGCTCCCATTATCTGTCAGCTAAAAAGCAAGCAGATTTTGCTTCCCCCAGACAGATAGGATTTTCAACATGTATATGGCTTAAGGTAAAGTACTAGAATGCTTTTATAGTCCCATATAAAGGCAGTGGGGCTAAAAGCGTATGTTCAAATTAAGAAGGTACAGGCAATTTGAGTTTATAGGTAAGCTGTACAAGAAAGTATTGATTCAAGGGGTACTTGCTTTTGCACAGCATAAGATTAGAAAGGAACTCTGGTAAAGAGAAGGACTTCTGTGTAGCATTTATGGATCTGGAGAAAGCAAATTATGATACTGATAGAAATACTTTGTGAAAGTTGCTACAAATATGTGGTGTTGGAGAACAGCTACCAGAAGCTTTGAGCAGTTTCAGTCAAGAGAATAAGGATTGTTTGTGAGTAGGAAGAGAGGAATGTGAGTGTTTCCAAGTGAAGTGGGATCTGCATCAAGTCTGTTTCATGTCACCATGGATGTTTATGGATTTGATTATGAAGGAGGTAAATGTGGGGTTGGGAAAAGAGAGGGATGGGCTGCAGTCAACATGGGTCCTGTAAGGTCAGTCATTTATTGTTTGCAGATAACATGGCTCTGATATTGGACTTAAGAGAGACTGCATAAGCTAGTAATTACCTACATATAATGTATGGGGAGAGATTGACACTTATAGGGCCACATTTCTTGAACATTGTTTACTGTCATACAGCTTCCTAAATTTATTTATGCTGTCTGTATGAACCATATTCTCAGTTTGTGACATTTATCCAGCATTTATATACTGTAAAACATCTTTGCATGTATCTGTTTTTGGGAGAGTTTGTGAAAGGAGGAAGTTGAGATTTAATGTCAATGTATGTAAGGGTATGAGGTTTAGTTTGTGGGCAAGATAGATTGATTTGAATGGGAGAACCTGGAGGAAGTGAAGTGCTTCATGTACCTGGGATTAGAGATGGCAATATATGGAACAGTGGTAACCAAAGTGAATCGTGGGGTGGGTGAGCACAGAATCTGGTTGCATTGAATGTTTGGAAGAAGAGGTCATTGTAAGTGTTTGATGGTAGGATAACCTCATTGGTGCTGTATGGGCTCTAAATGCAATAGAATGGAGGATGGTTCAAGTTTGATTTCACTATGGTTGTTTCTCTTGTTTAACAGTACTAGTGATGAGGGAGGTGAATGCAAGGGTCTTAGAGCAAGAAATGGGTTTAAAGCATACTAGGGTTGGGGCAGGATAAGGGTCCTGGTAGTTGAATCATATGATGTTAGCATATGACATAGCTAAGGTGGAATTCTTAGAAATGAAAGTTCATGTATGAACTAAAGTAGGGTGATGGGATGCTGCAGGGAGATGAGTAAGGGTAGTTTCACAGTAAATCTGAATGGGGAGAACATGTTAGAACTGGAAGTGCTTTAGATACTTGGGAATAGACTTGGCTGCAGATGAAACCATAGGGTGGAAGGGGTCTAAAGTCTTGGATACAATGAGGGATGGGTTGAAGGAGAGTTAAATGTCTGTTAGGGTAAATATATTTTAAACTATAGTAGTCCAGATTGTGTGTTACAGATGAGTCTGGGCCCCATAATGCAAAAGAATGAAGGAGGATGGATCTGTCTGAACTGAAATAACTGAAGACATTATGTGGTTTGAGGTGCGTTGATTGTGTAAGAAATGACATTACAGAAGGTAGATTTGGTGATAATTGGGTTTCATTGAGAGAGCCAACCAGGTTGTGCTGAAATTATGTGGGCATATGGGTAGGATGATCAAAGAGGAACTGAATACATCCATCAAAAGTGAAGGGTGCATGGATGATGGGGAGACCAAGGAGATGAAAGGAAGCAGTGAAAGAGGCTGAATGTCCAGGAGCTTGAGAAGCATTTGTTGGATAGAACAAAATGGAGGATTAGGTTATGTAGGAGATAGTAATGTTTGCTGTCATTGGGCTGAACGAGGGAACATGAAGCACTTAGAAGACCATAGAATGGTCTATGGGTCCTGACTGACTGGGAGTTCTGGATTTGATGTATTGTTCTCGAGAGTTAGAGAGTGGATATGAGCAAATGAGACCTTATCAGCTGTTCCTGGCACAACCCCAGTAAAGTAGGAACCACAGACAAGTGTGAAGTAAGACATAGTTGCATGTAAGCCTTCATACATACGAAGGTACTATTGAACTCTTGCCTGTAGTTGGTTGCACAACACCATGTGCAGAAAGTGACCTTTAGCAAGGCTGTGTCATCACCATAGACAGCCTCAGCTGCAGAAGCCCCTTAAAAAGGGTTATGAATAACTGAAAAGGGAGTGAAGAGTGTGAGTTCAGGCTTGGAAAAAAATTCTGCTCAATTATGTAAAAGACTGTAGGAATAAAAGATAATGCAGTAAGATGGCATATGTTAGTCCCAAGGCTCATGTAAATTTAGAAAGTGATAAGTTTAGAATGATTGTAGATGCATGTTTAATGTGTAAGAATTGAGCATAGGAGGTTGACCTACTTCTGGAGAGAAGTGGAGGAAGGAGTTAAGAATGTACATTCAGTTTATTAAGTATGCATGATGAGTAATTAAGATAGATGTCTAAACAAGTGTTTACTCTCAACTGAGGGATGGTTTTAGAATGACATGTGTGCCACTTGGTGATGTAGGAGAGGAGATTAAAATACCATCTAGAGAGAAATGGAAAGAGCATGAGAAAATTCAAATTCAAGGGAGAGGTTATTGTTGATGACTTAATTGACTTATTGTTCTTTATTTTAGCAACGACTGTGGGTGAATCCATCTAGATCAGTTGTGTCTGGAGCCTTGGGGAGGTACTTCAAACTTAACCTTCGTGCTGATAACACTAGTGCTGTTACAGTCTTCCTAGATCCTCCTGGACGACCAAAGAGAGAGGTGAGATGTTATTCCCATTAGAAGTATTGAAATACATATGGTAAATACACTTGGGATTTTATTGTTAATCAGGAAAGTATCTTAAGGTCCCACTTCATTTTTCTGTGATGAGCCCAGAATGCCTGCTGACATGTAAAAAGAAAATTAACAAAATTGAAAAAGAAATAGCCTTCATATATTTTTGTTTCCCATTGTAGAAGTAGAGAGATCTTTGTATAAGTAGAGGATGTATTTGATATAGAGCTCATATAGCTTGTATGGCCATAGTATAGAGCTAAAGTTTAACATGTAGAGCCCCTGGCAAGGAATAGTGGAGTCACAAGAATGGGTTGGAGGAATAGCTTGGTGGATGAGCATCTGGTGCAACTTCAGGATAAAATGCCCTTGGCAAAATACTGTAAAACATTATAGAGTTGATGGAGATGCGTTTTGGAAGGTGCTACAAACATTTGGTGCTTGAAGGTAACTACTATATGCAGTTAGGAATCTAATTTTTATTAAGAGAGCAAGACATGTGTGTGACTAGGAAGGGAAGAGGTTGAGTTGTTCCTGGTGAAAGTGGGTCTTTGTTAAGGGTGTGTGATGTTACCATGGCTGTTTAATTTTTTCACAGATGGGATGGCAGAGAGAGGTAAATGTGAGGGTCTTGGAGATATGAGGGTCTATGGTAGCTTGAGATGGGGGATGAGTCATTAGCTATACACTGTGACATAACTCTGGAGGCAAACTTGAAACAGCAGAAGCTGATGTCCAAATTTGAGAGTGTTTGAAAGGAGGAAGTTGACAGTTCTTTCCATGGTTCTGCCTGACCACTTCATATACCCTGTTGCACCCCATTGATGGCATGCTACCCCATGTACCAAATCGGTATTGTTCATTTTATTCCATACACCCCTCTTGCATGCTCATGCCCATTAACGCAGAATCTCATTCATTCCATACTTGCCTCACATTCTCAGTTTCCCCCGTCTTTTGACATATATCCTTTTAGCCAGTCTCATCTCAGTCATCCTTTCCATTTTTCCAAACCATATCAGCACCCCTAGTTCTGCTTTCTCTGTTATGCCCTTCTTACTGCAACACCTCTCTCTCTTTCTCTCTCTCAGTTTTATTTTGTACACAATCAACCCACTTCGCACCAAGCTTGAATTACAGAAGCATAAATCTTTTGAGTATAACTGGTAAGTTCTTTGGAAGTGGTGATGTAGACTGGTGGCATGCACAGAGCATCAGACTTAGGAGTCAGATGGCTCATGGCTTTAGTAAAGGATATTTTCTTTGAAGGATTTGTGAGAAATGTTAGAGAAAGTACTTGTATGAGACATTTACGGATTTGGAAAAACGAGTGATAGGGTTATGAATAGGAGGGTGAGTGGTTCCAGGTGAAGGTGGGTAATGTCACCATTGCTGTTTAATCTGTTTTGGATAAGGTGGCGACTGGTAAAGGAAGTGAATGTGAAGGTTTTAGAGGAATGGGGAAATCTTCAATATGTAGGGTCCTGAGAGTTAAGTCATTTGCTATATGCGGATGAAATGGCCTTGTGGCAAACTCGAGTGAGAAGCTACAGCAGCTGGTATCTGAATTTGGGGGAATGTGAGAGGAGGAATCTGGAAGTCAGTTTGAATCAAAATACAGTGGTGTCAATAATTTGCGCATTTTTGATTTAATATTCCTATTTCGCGCTTACCTAAATTACCCCCATTATTTTAAGAATATGCGTGAAACTCTCAAATTCCCGTGGCCAGCTGGGCGTGCGCACTAAATGAACACTGTTGACAGGTAAGACTTATATTTATTTCGCTTATTTTCTCCTTTATTTTTCTGAATATTTAGATGATTATCAACTCATGTGTACGAAAGAAACTCCTAAAGACATCCATGCAGAAAAAGTATGTGAATAATACATTTTACTGTATCATCTTATTGACTGTTGAATGTTTGGACCAAAGATAATCATTTATATTTGGTAGGGCTTACATTTATTTTGCCAATTTCCTCCCATATTTTTATGAGTATCTAAATGAGTAATTAGCAGGCCAATGGCAGAGGGCAAGTCTAGTGCAGTGTTTGCAGAGGCTCATACCTAATGTTTCTAATAACTGCTTTTTATCTCATGCTCCTACCTACTACTACTGCTTACTGCTCCTACTTTATGCTCCTGCATAAATCATCCTACCTACTACTTCTGTTTACTGCTCCTACCATTTTGCCAAAAAGCAGGGCTAACACATAGTGCTCTCCGCAGAAAAATTTAGAGTTACAAAGAATGAGCTATGTGAGTTAAAAGTTGTCAAGTGTTACATATGATAAGATATATGTTAGTGAGGCAGAAAGGAAAGACAGCTACCTGGATTGGGGGAAATCCTCCATTCCAGTATTACTTTCCAAAAGAAAGAACAGATTGAGGAGCTAAGCGAGCATTATTCCTTTTAAGGCTCTGTCATCTGTTCTTGACGCTGCCTCACTCGCACAGGAAATGGCGAGCATGTATGATTCCCCTCAATACTTGATTGTCATTTCCTTTGTTAGCAAAGTAGCTCCAGAAACAGATGAAAATATGCCTTTTTTTCCGCACACCACATAATTACTCCATCAGATACAGTGACCAGATGTAATTTTGATGTGAATATTCTTATACCGTAGTCCTGAAAATTGTCTCAGGATACTGGGAATGATAATGATTTTCCAGAAGTGTTAGCAGAATGGCAAAGTTTCCAGTTATTAAAGGACTTTGATATTGAGAGAATTAATTGAAAAGGAAAAAATTCTCAATGATTTGTAATTATCATTTGAAATGATACGTGATGTTTAGTGTACTCTCATGTCATAAAAGTGCTGAATATTTTATGCAGACTAAAAATTAACATAAAGAAAACACTGTATCTCTATATCTCTGATTCCTGTTCCAATGAACTCCCTCAAAGGGTGTGGCCATGGCAACAGTCAACATAACTGAAGAACTCTAGTGCTGTTTCTTAGCCTTTAGTGCCTTACCCTTAACAGGCCACTGGCATGAGGCAAATCTAGTGCAGTTCATAGAGGCTCCTACCTGATGTTTTTAATGATTACTTTTGTCTAATGCTTCTGCCTAAATGTTCCTACCTACTATGTCAATCTCCTGTTCCTACCATTTTGCCAAAAGGAAGGGCTAGCACACAGTGCTCACTTCAGGAAAATCTAGAGTTATGAAGAATGAGTTTAGTGTTGTCGAGTGTTACATATAAGGAGAGGGTGTGTTTGTGGACAGAATGCCAGTAGTCCACATGTCGGTGAGGCAGAAAGGAAAGACAGCTACCTGGGTCAGAGGAAATCCTCCTTTCCAGTATTACATTCCAAAAGAAAGGACAGAATAAGGAGCTAAGTCAGCATTATTCCATCTAAGGCTTTGTCATCTGTTCTTGATGCTGCCTTACTATCACAGGAAATGGCAAGCATGCCTTTGTTAGCATAGTAGCTCTAGAAACAGACAAAGATATGCCTTTTTTCCACACACTGCATTATTAATCCATCGGATTCAGTGACCACTTGTAGTTTTGATGGGAAATATTCTTACTGCATAGTCCTGAAAATTGTCTCAGGATACTGGGAATGATAATGATTTTCCAGAAATGTTAGCAGAATGGCAAATTTTCCTGTTATTAAAGGTCTTTGCTACTGAGGGAATGAATTGAATATGGAAATATTCTTACTGATTTGAACTTATCATTTGAAAGGATACGTGATGTTTTGTGTACTATCACATCATAAAAGTGCTGAATATATATGGCCATGGCAACAGAGTCAACATAACTAAAGAACTCCTGTGCTGTTTCTTAGCCTTTAGTGCCTCACCCTTAACAGGCCACTGGCATAAGGCAAGTCTAGTGCAGTGTTTGCAGAGGCTGCTACCTAATTTTCCTATTGATTACTTCTGTGTAATGCTTCTAGACACTGCTTCCACCTAATGCTTCTGCCTAAATGTCCCTACCTACTACCACTATCTACTGCTCCTACCATTTTGGCAAAAGACAGGGCTATTGTATAGTTCTCACTGTAGGAAAATCTAGTTACAAAGAATGAGCTGCATGAGTTAAGTGTTGTAAAGTGTTACATATGACTAGGAGAGATTCTATGTTTGTGGCCAGAACACCAGTAGTCCACATGTTAGTGAGGCAGAAAGAAAAGACAGTTACCCGAGTCAGAGGAGTGCAACTTTACCACTAAAGTGCTGGCTTACTAAGCAGATGTCACCCAGGCAGGTAGTACTGGTATTGTACCTCCCTGTTTGTTGGTTACCAACAACCACTACTACTAAAGAAAGTAGTTACAAGTGAATATCATGACTAATTTTCTTGTGCTCCTTTCCACCCATCTGGGTATAGCATTGAAATATCTTGATAATATTAAGATTTCTTTCATTTACTCTTTTCAGGTGCTGCTTCAGCAAAAAGGAATGAAAAAAGGATCTCCCACTAAACCACCCAGCAGAGTACCAACAACTGAGGAAGATAGTGATGAACTTGTCAAAGTTCACATGTACAACCAGAGTCAGGCCACAAGGCATGAAGGCAGTCGGGGAGTACTGCGCATCAAGGAACGCCTCCCAGAGAAATGGCAGACCGCACAACAGGAAAACCAGCTTGGTGTGTCAGAGAGTAACCATGGGTGTTCAGACACTTTTCAAGATAGTGGTAATGCAGGGTGTGGGGGTCGTGATATTAGTGACCTTGATAATCAAACTGTGATTGGTGCAGAAACAACTAAGGTAGGTTGTTCAGAATGTGGGTGTGTGGGAGTACATGCAGTTCCTGGTACTTCAGGTGACAACTTAAATGGCCTTAGTGCACACAAGCTAGCCTCTAGGGTAGTGCCAACTAAGAATTTACCATCATCCCCACCATTAGATGTAGATAGTATATCTGAAATTGTGTCGGAGAACAGACCAGACAGTCGATCAGAAAAGAAACTAGAAAGCAGATCTGATAACAGGCCAGAAATCTTGTCTGAAAATAGGCCTGACAGTAGGACAGAAAGCAGACACTTAAGAGACGACATACAAATTCCGGTTGTGTCAAGCAGTACTGTGAGTCCAGGGCCTGATGATAGATGGAGAAAACATAGAAGAATATGTGGCAGGTTGAAAGGTGCAACAGGAACGGTGTCCACGGAAAAAAATGACACACGAAGGAGAACAAGATCAAACATTCATTTAACTCCTGGTATGGAGATTGAGAATAAAGAGCAAAACCCTGTTGCTTCAAATAACAATAATGAGTGGAATGAAGAACAGCACAAGGAGGAAAAGGCTGGAACAAGTACCAAAGGTAAACAGCCAATAGGAAATTCAGCAATGGATTCATCCTATCGTGTACTGAAGTCAGTTAATCGAGGAACTGCAGAAACTTTAAACCAGAATTCCTCAAAGGCTGTTGCTCCCAAGCGTAAGCGAACTTCGGATCTTGAAGATGAATCATCTAGTGAGCCTGTACCTAAATCTGCCAGAGTTCATACTCGCTCACACACTTGGAGTTACAAATCCATGGTAACCAGAAGTCAGGAAAAGACCCACAAAGCCCCTGCTAAACCACCTGCCAATCCAAAGAAGTAAGATGTGTATATACTTGTTTAAGTGTTGCTGTAGAAAAAGAATCCCAGAAACTGCAAGGAAGCAATTTCCTTAATATATTTTAACTTCATATGTGCAAATGTTTATTTCATTTTGACTGATCTCATGAGTAGATGACCTGTGAGTTTGGACCCAGCTCTTTGAGGTGCTAGAACTGTTGCCTGTTATAAGCTAATTGTTGACAAGGCATTCTTTGTAAAGTGCTGTGTTTATATAGTTTTCCTTTTATAATGGATGTAGAATTAAGATCATGGCCCTAGAGTATGTTGAGGGGATTGGGTAGTCATTTTTTACATTTTTCACAGCACATGTGAATGTGGATACTGATGTCTATTCATAACTTTAGTTAAACTGTGTTAGCTTGTTTAAAGAAAAGTTAGCATTGGTTTAACAGGTTTATCAGCTTTCACATGTGTGCAAGGGGGAAATGGAGTGCCTTTGGCTGCAGAAAAAAAAAACAGTGCATGTTTGGCTAAAAGTACAAGTTCTGATTTAGGAGTTTGTTTCATGTGCAAGATAAAACATTGTGGTTCCATAAGATGATGTAAGTATTGCTGATTCTTTTAAGAACATGATCCTTTTTGATATTCTGTTAATACCTTGCTTGGTTTTGAAAAAAGGTTGTAGTATTTTTATATATAGAACACTTTTTTGATATGTCATCTACTAAAAGGATATGGGTACTGTAAATGAATAATGTGGCTACCCTCTGATAAAGACATTTTATTGATAAACATAGTCTTTGATTTTAATGCAGTTACCAAACATTAAAATCAGAGATAATGTTTTAAGTACGAAGATTTTATTTCCGATATTCCATAATTTATTTTTAATTCATAGTTTTCACTTTCATTTTAATGTATTCATTTAAGGGGTATTTCTTGTGTTTTTATTTTGTCATGATCCTTGTGTCATTATTACAGTATGATTATGAAACCCGTAATGGTGAAAGTAGCATGCTGTGGACACTTTTAGGTATCACCTCAGGCCACCTTAAAAAACAATTCTTTTTAATATGAGTTGGAGTCTGTAGTTCTCATTCTACTTCATTTTTCATTTAGGGCTTGATCTTCATGGCTTTTTTGTTGATTCATCCACCACAAAAAATTTGTTTTTAGTCCATATGAAGGTGGCAACAAAACTTAGGACCAAGAGTTTCTGTACATGAGTTGTATGTATAGCATTTTTACATAATTTGATACCTTTTGAAAACTCAGGCATCAGAAATTTGAGCAATATCATGTATCTGTTTTTGCTGGGTATAAGGTAAAAGGTATGTAATATATTGTAGAGATGAAACATATACAGCTTTGGCATTTAATAATTTTATTTATGTATTTATAATTTTTCCATATTTATTAGAGGCCCATTTCTGTATATATATATATGATAAAGTTGAATATGGGTTACAGAATATTTTTTTGAAATTTTGTCCAAATGTCATAAGGAAGCGTTCGTGACTTTTTAAGTAAATGTCCTTGGGTGCTGAAGCCCCTATCCACTCTGGTTTTTGATCTACTGCAAGAATTTGTAAATCATTTATAAATTGAAATTTTTAATTTTTCTCCCTGTTATTATATTAAAGTTCAAATTTGCCAGTCTTGGGGAGGGAATCTTGTAAAAGTACAAGTTATATTACCTGAGGTGTGTTAACAATAATTATTGTGATAAATTGTGATCCGTCAGTATATCAACTCTTGCAAAATATTGCTCTTAAGTTTTCAAAAGCAGATTAAACTATAATTAATTATGATAGGATAACCTATTATAAAGTCTCAAAATGTAAGAATGTACATATGTAACTTAACCTTGGAATGTAAATATATGTATATGAATTGCTTGCTTTCTTTATTCTTAACTGACTCTCCCAGCATTACACACTGGATTTTACACACCTTGGTATATCATTTCATTAAATTTTAACATTTAGTTTTATGGTGTTTACATATTATACCTGTGTTTATACTTAGCTTGTCTTTTATTTGTGTATATATTTTCCTGTAATTATGTAACTCCTTTTTCTTTCTAAGCAAGGTAGTATTAGGAAGAAATACAATGGCCTAAGTTGTACCTATCCGTAAGTTTTTATGCATAATTTCCTGACACCAGAGACTGCTTCATGTGCCCATCTTTAGCCCATTGATGCTTCATCTCCCAGCCACCATATACTGCTACAGTTCATTCAATCTAGCTCGTGCATCCTTCCTACCATTTTAAAGTGTTTAACCCCATAACAAAAAGCCGACACTCCATATATTTTTTTTTTTTTTCCCCAATGCTTTCTGTAGTTTTGAATCTTTTTGTCAGCCTGTTCTCTTCATATGCCCAAACTCTCTTCATCCTTCGTAGACCACTCGTACCACTTCTTACTCGACTTTTACGATGAACCCCCTGGGCATTGCATGTTATCCTTTGGCATTTCATTTCCTGCACATCTACCCCTTCCTATCTTATTTTGAAGGACCAAGACCCATCCATATAACATTGTTATTTTATTATACTATACTGTTAAATATGCCCTTCATGATTGATACTTATCAGCAACAGCTTTTATTTTCCCCATGTCACCTTAATGTCCTGATGATTTTCTTCTCCATTGCTTAAAAGGCATGATTTTAAGTTGTCTGAAAAATAAACCTTTAGTCTCAAAGATAATCATTAAAAGAAATAAAAGTTTTTCATCCACTTCTTACACTGTAATAACATGTATGAGACTAAAGAGGAGATATGTGTTAGAAGTGGAGGGAACAAGGAGAAAGGAGAGCAAATTGGAGATGGAAGGATGGAATGAAAAAGATTTGAGCAATCAGGACCTGAAACATGCAGGAAGGTGAAAGGCATGCATGGAATAGAGTGTATTGTAATGATGCAGTATATGTACTAGGATTGTCAATGGAATGAACCAGAGCATGTGAAGCATCAGGAATAAACCATGAAAATTTCTGAGACCTTGGTGTGGATAGGGAGGTGAGGTATGGAGAAAAAAAAATTCATACATGCCATTTCCCACATGAGTTAGTGTTAAGAGCAGATAACAGCCTGAATGGGGAAAATTCCTCTTTTGGCTCCTTGCTCTGTTCTTTTTTATTTTTGGAATGTAATATAGGAAGGGAAGATTTCCAGCCATCCACCCTCGCCCCTCTTAGTCACCTTCTGTAACACATTGGCAAAATGTGGGCAGTATTTTCTTTCCCCTAGGGATATTTTAGAAGTGGTAAATGTGTGGATAAAGTCTTTGCTTTAAGGAATGTCTAAGAAATATACAGAGATATGGATTTGTACAACACATGGATTTGGAGAAAGCATGTAGAGTTGGCTTGTGGAAGGTCTTCAGAATAAATGGTGTGGGAGGAAAGTTGCCAAAAGTAGGGAAGTTTTAACAAAGTTGTGAGGCATGTGTACAAGTAGGTAGAGTGTGAATGGTTCCAAATGAAGGTTGGTCTGTGGGAGAGGTGTGTTATGTCACCATGGTTTTCAGTTTGTTTATGAAGCTGATTGCATTAAGGTAGTGCTGGATATTGTGCCATGTGAAGAGTGTATGATAATATGAAAAGGACTGGTGTGAAAGGAAAACCACCTGTGACATGGGAATATAAACTGGAAGAGTACTGGAGGGAAAAAATGGTTTGTGTGAGAAGGCATGTAAGGACAGGGATATGTGGAGATGCTGTGGCTATCCTCTTCATGGGAGTTCCCAGAGGAAACGCATCAGAGATTTAAATTGATAAATATCTTTTATTCAAGCACTCTTCCAGTCCTCAGATACCTCACTTTGGGCTATACAAAAGTTGAACAGCCTAACTGACCAATCATCTATTGACTCCACACCAAACCAATCTTGGGTATTGTTTCATGGTGGGTGGGTTGCATAGTTTGTGCTTTTGGTGACATGTATTTGTCACTGTAGTGAAGTCCGTAAACAAAAGTTAATTGTAAATTGTTTGGTTAATTCTATATTTGTCAGAATTTTACCTCTTCAAGGGATAGGAAAGATATTAGATATTTCTTGTCACTGAAGCTAATTGAAAAGACCACAGTACATTCCATAAGTTGGCATGGCCTGGTGTAAAATGAAAAGGCTTCTGTATGCAATATTTCATTCATTCCATAAGTTGGCATGGCCTGGTGTAAAATGAAAAGGCTTCTGTATGCAATATTTCATTCAAATATATAAAATGCACTCTGATACAAGTATGTAAATAATAAAAATTTGGTAGATAAAACAAAAAACACCAGTACATATTCAAATAACTGCTTGGTATTTCCAAACTAATGTGTACTCTTCCTGGAATTTTAAGAGGAACATTACAAAAGCCATAAGTCGAAGTCTTCCCTTTTCCAGGTCTACTGAGACCCATATGGTCCTGTGGCTATAACCAAATGAAAGGCCTGTCAATAATTATTTTTACTTTTATTCAATACTTTGCCATGTGCACAGCTAATTAAAAATTGGTGCATTTAGGCATTCTAACCCTCTAATTATATTTTTCAAAATATGCACTTTAATTGGAATTATATATCAGTTATGATATAGCTCTCGTCACAGTCCACACTCATTATAGCTCTTCAAAACGAGGTCTTTTGCTTTGTCCTCAAATAGAAAAATTTGCCAAGTAAACATCTGCAGGTATGAAAATCTTCCCATAGAGTGAGTCAGTTATTGGAAACTATGAACTATAAACTTTATTAGAACTAGGATTATTAGTAAACTGAGAATATACAAAGTATGTGTCTGAAAAGATTGACTACAAAATCCAACCTTGCACTTTTCCTCCCTTTCCTTATCATTAGCAATAGTTCATTACATATTATGTCTTCAAATATCTATATATCAAACTTGGTTTAACACTTGGAAGTTAAAATACCTAGGATTCATATGCGATGAAAATGAGTTTATAGAATACTCTTCCTTCACTGAAGAATTTGTACATTTAAAAAAGAGATCTCATTTCTGTTATACCAAAATGTATCAACACAGACAAATGATACTTTGTACAAACAGTACTAAGGAAAGATTGAAATGCAGACAAATGTTTCTGCCTTTTATTATAAGATAAAACTAGAGAATCTTTTGAAATAAAAATAATGCATATATAATAATTCTACAATAGAGATATTCTTCATTGAAAAAGATTCATCTAAATCCTGTAATAAAATATCATAGTAATGTAAAAGTTCATCAAATAACTAGTATGGGCACCTCTGCCAAGGATAAGTCTTCAAATTACCTAAAGTCACCCAAAGCACAGTTTCTTTCTTCCCCGTAACCGAACTTCATCTAGACGTCTGATCACGTTTATAGCACTTTCACCTCTATTTCCATACACAGAGAGAATATGAGCAACAAACTTTTCTGTGCTGGGATGTGTACTCAAAATGGCCCGTTCTAAAACATAAAGATCAACTGCCTTGTCCTCAACACGTTCGTCAACAGAGCTCAGTCCAAAGTCAATGAGAATAATTTCTGAAGAATCATATGGGGGAATTAATAACATGTTTGATGTTGTCAAATCCCCATGTATAATGTTGTTTGAATGCATCTTTGCAAGAACTTTACCAATCCTCTCTGCCATGCACAACATAACTGAGCTATCCATTGACAGATTCCTATTCACAGCTTGATATATATAATTCCTGACAGTTAAACCATCAGCAATTTTCTCAAGTATCATTTCATTTTTTTCCAAATTCACATCATACACAATTGGAGTCTTGATACCAAAAGTACGACACCTCGTTAGTGCACGTGCTTCTGCCTTCATTCGCTCATGTGTAATAAAGTTATCTAAGTCTGGATGACGATACTGCTTGGGAAATCGATGCTTTATGATTACTGGACGTCCAAGCCATTGTGCAGCATATACACGGCCCTCAGCTCCCTGGGTTAGGAGTTCTCGACCCATCTGAAATTCAATTTATCACATGAGCTAATAAAATAATTACCAAATGTAAAAATTTTCATATAGTAAATACATGGTAAAGCACCCTATATGACTAAAGAAACCCCTCCTGCACTTATACTCAAGCATAATGTTCCCATTTCATTTTTAATTCTTAAAATTTTTGTATCATCTATGATCATATGCAATTGTTTGAAGCTTAGTGTAAAAGGGTATAAGGTAAATCCTACTAAAAGCATAATTATGAGGCCATAGCATAGTTAACTAAATATATATTAAACTGTGGGTTAAGTTTTCAACGTAAGGAAACCTGAATCTTTTATTATTATTTATTCATTTCCCTAAGTTCTGCACTCCTTTGTTAAACTCTCAGTAACCATTACTGTTGTGTTTTTTTTTATTCATAGACTTGCAGACCTATTCTAGAGAAGCACAGCTGCTCTATTTATCAAGAACCTGACAAATTTAGGATGAGATAAAAAGAGGAGGGTTTCCAAAACTTCGTAATGAAAAAAAATACAAGTTTAGCAAAGGGAGTTGGAGGACTGTTGTTTCTCCAGTCAGTTTTGTTTCAGTTTTTTGGCCCACCAGCATAATTCTCCAACAGACTGTCATTCTTCACGAGTTAATTATGGGTTTTCTGATGTTTCAGGGTTGATTTGGTATCATAGTCTCAGAGGAACTGGCTTGAGTGAGGAACTAACTGCCTCGGGTGACTAGATCCTGAGTGGGAGGAGTGGACCGAATGACAGTGTCCTGAGTAAGTGATTGTATTCCGAGCAAGGGACTGGCCTGGATGATAATTACTGAGTATATCACCGATTATGCATTTCATAATTTTTACATTTACATTGCTACAACAGCAACAACACATCAATCACACTTCATCTCAGACAGTCAGTCAATCTTAAGATGTTCAAATTTAATCAAAATGCAGTCGGCATCCTTTTTACCAGCACACTGTACACATAACCACAGCTTTAATTAGGTGCGGTAAGAACTACAAGAAAGGAAACTGATTCAAGGTAACTTCTAATAATGCAGAATAACAGCCGAGAGGCTTCTCACTCCTCGTAGCCCACATGCTACTCCACCTCGTTAGGTACGAAGGAAGCCAAGTTTGGGCAGTGTTCCTACAGCCCCTAAACCCACGTCTCTTTCAGGGGCTGTTTTAGTATTGAAGGTTTCAGTAAACCATTTCCAATAACTCTTAAGCACAACAGACACTAAGGCTTTTCCACGCCATTGGCAACACGAATTCCAAGCAATATTGTATATATGAATCGAGATAGGCACGTTTTTTTGGACATGCCAAAATCGGAAAAGAAATGATTATGAACTAATAACAATGTAACATTTCTCCAATCACTGAAATAGGAAATTATATATATATATATATATATATATATATATATATATATATATATATATATATATATATATATACCTAATTCAGCTCTTTAGCTGCCCTGTAAAACTGGCACCAGATTCAGATTCGCCACATTCACATTAGAAAAATAACCTAACACGTAATATAACGCCACGTACTATCTCAAAGATAATTTCATACTGAATCTATGGGTATGGCACAACACATATATCCTTTTAATAAACCAAACAAGATAAAAATTCATCTTAAAAACGGTACCCTCCTGCCACGCGTATCTGAGGTAAACAAACGCTAGTATGCACACACTGCTCCATAGATGGCAATGCTCGCTGAGTGGCGCGGGATTCGAGGATGGGGGGGGGGGGCATTATCCTAGCACCTCGCTATGATTTTTTTTTTTTATAAAAACAGCCTGACCTGATATAGTGTACAACTTTTAATTTCCAGGTATGATATATTTACCCCATGCTATGTACGTTTTTTACCCTTGGTATAGAATCATTGGCTAAAGCAATGAAAATATACTCTCTTCTTGCCTCTGAAAATTTAAAGTGGGTGTAATCAAACTTAGAATTGAATCTCAGAGCATTATGAAAATTACACACAACTATATATATATATATATATATATATATATATATATATATATATATATATATATATATATATATATAATGATGGAATATCATAAATCATATGATACAAAAATATTTATGGAAATATGACACTCTTACCTGGAAATGGTAGACACGCATTTTCTGGTATTTGAGCACAGTGAAACGATGCAAGAAAGCATGGGAAGGGAACGGTCTATAAAATTTTAATTGGAAAAGTGTAACGTATTCGAATACACATATCTTATAAATATGCGCTTGGGTTTTTGCCTTGTGCGTGTTTAAAATGGACAAGAACAAAAGTGTCCTTTTCCATACATTCATTTCCATACATTTCCATTCACTGTAAATTCGAGTGAAGAAAGAGTTAAAGTACAAAGTGTTAAGAGGCTTCAAATGTTGTTTGAAAGTAAGGGTAGCATTAGAGATGGAACCGAGCGACTGTAAACCACCTTAGGTAATGAATTAATTAACCACACGTAAGTGAATCACGTGCTGACACTCATTCGTACACATCCTCACACACATATTCAAGTACACAAGACAGACTTGTAAGTAAATGCACACACACACACACTTTTCGTAAAAAACTTTCAAGTGGGTCAAGAACGGTCTTTGAGAAATACAATGATCAGGAAACGAGTTACAAAAGACGTGAAGGAAAAACTTTCGAAACATAAGGATGATGGGATGGATGAAATGCACTAAGACGCAAAGCAACAAATGCACAAAATTAAGGCAAATCAATAGGCTTGTATGACAGCAGAGACAAGTTCAGAAACGGGATCCCACGAGACGACTCCACCCGTCATGCACCGGTATTCCTCCGGTCTGGTTAGAATTAATATTGCTTTCCCTGTCTACACTCACGTATCTGTGTCTTTGTCCACAACAGGAGTTTTCAAGCTGGGTTCCACGAGAGCTTGACGTGGATCCAAAAGATAAATTATGAGCTTGAGATGATTACGTGGCTT
This sequence comes from Panulirus ornatus, assembly GCF_036320965.1. Lineage (NCBI taxonomy): Eukaryota > Metazoa > Arthropoda > Malacostraca > Decapoda > Palinuridae > Panulirus > Panulirus ornatus. Next base: position 7,314,257 of record NC_092236.1, on the reverse strand, counting down.
CAGATAGTTTGAAAACCCTTGTTCGCCTCTGCCCACCCCAACATTTATCTTCCTGTAGTAGATTAATTAACTTTAACTCGTAATAAGCATGGCAGACCTCGGTGTCAGACCGTCTCGCTTACTTATACTTTTTTTTTTTATGTCGGAAGCTATGGTCACGGAAAGACAAATACCAAGCCTTAGATAATTTGTAAAAAGAAGTGTGTTGAAAAGGTAGAAACAATTCTACTTAAAAAAAGAGTAAGTCGTATCTGTTAGGAACAAAAAGATAACGTTCTGAAGATATCAAGCCATGAGCAAAATCTCATATCTGAACATGCTTAGTATCTGTCCGAGTCTGCACCATATCTCATAAAAAAAAAAGTCTGTTGTAATCAATGAAATTGACAGATGTCACTGGAAATGTATGAATTTTAGTCCAAAAAATATGTTATGCTTATTATTACTCGTTCATAACGCCACTGCTTATTTTCAGAACCCAAAACTAAAGGGAAGACTGGAGTGGGGCGGATGCACGGATTCACGCAATGTGTGGTAAATATGCCATTGGTCAGTTTCATTTACTCTTTTTTTTTTTTTACTGAATGTACAAGCCGTGTGCTCATTCATATTTGTTGCACAGTTGATATACTTTGTCTTCAACATTACGAATGCGCTTCACGAGCAAGGATGGTTTCGAATCGTGTGATGTTGATTCCCAGTATCCGAAAATCTCCCTACTGATTCCATCTGGATTGCTGGAAAAAAAATCGCACGAACGAAACTTGACACATCAAACTGGCACGGTGACGGATGGGGTTAAAGATACAATGTAATTGGGAGTCTGTATTCTTGCCTGTCATTCTGTGAAATGAATTCTATGCTGAGGCATATGCCGACAGAAATTCTACTTTACTAACAGTAAAATCCTATAGGGTAGGTTTGCGTAGCTCTGCTGAAAGTATTTTTAATGTTTTATAGCAGTGGATCTGAATATTCATAGACGAGTCATTACATAAAAGCATTCCGATATTAGATTGATTTTCAAATAGCTCTCATTAGATAACTGACGAAAAAATGCAAGAACAAAAGACCGCACGAGAAATAACTACTTGCTTTATGACAAAGTTCCGGTAAACTTGTAAAACAGTATCATGTAGTAAAATTCGAGTGACTGCCGATTTATATGGTAAGACACCAAATAATGAATTTGTTCCCCAATCCGAATTTGTATAATTGAATCGTTTAATTTTAACTTGCATCGTCTATTCTAGGGAATGCAGTAAACTTTCGATGCTTTTTTGTTTTCTGTGTGGGTGAAATTCAGTGTTCTATAGTTAGTATGGTGAGATAGTAGTAGCATAGAGTTGGCAATGATGGAAGTATTACTTTAGCGACTAGAACAACTACCAAGATGACTTCGATAAAAAAGATTCCTAATGTACTTGGGACAAGACGAAGCAACACCCTGGACCAAGAACGGGACCAATTTGAGAGATCACAGGTACGTTTGTCATTATTAGGTATTGGTTTGTACACTTTGAAATTAGGAACTTAGGAAGGTGTGGAACCAGGATATCCTGTTGACACCGTACATGTCATGATAAAATGGGTGGGGCGCTCCTTTGGGTTCTTTACTGTCGTCTCTAAGTATGAGCTGTTTCTGTTTTTTAGTACAGGAACACTGTCATTCTCAAGCAAGACCAGGAAAGTAGCATCCAAGATGATGCTACTGGAGTGGATCTTCGTGTTGAGAACTGTTACAATTAGCTTACCCCAAAATGTTTTATAAAATAGTTACCAATAAATCCCATAAGCTTCATGAAATTATTAAAGATTGTTAATTCAGTCCAGTTATAAAAGAGGTTGATCTTTTGGAACGTAGATAATTCATATTTATAGATTAAAGAAACTGACAACTATTTGCAATCATCATTTTATATAATGTATGTTGATTACTTGGTCAACTTAAGAACAAGCTTAGATGCTTTTTCTTACAATGCAAGACACGAATTGGTTACTATGATAAAGTAACAGTTGATATCCAGCTCAGGGATCTTCTGTCATAGACCCGTCTTACCCGCGTATCCCACTGGTGTTGGAAAACAAGTTGGCTTTGATGCTGTCATACAGCAGAATGAATTTTGTTGAATTATTACCCATTTTATTTTTTAAAGAATATATTCTTTTGGCTGTTACATCCTCCTCTGTCAGACAGTTCTGTACTTTCATTGCCCCAAGGGCAAAATATTCTTTTCTTGTGAAGTTTGTCAATTTTGGTTATAGATTAAGGGAGTGTCCTCACATTCCTGCATGATCTGTAGAATCTCTAAAGTTGGAGTGTGTGACCAAGAATCATTTTAAAGATCTGTCTCGTCTCTCCAGTGTACCATTGAAAGTACTGATATTTATTCTTGCATTTGAGATGAGTCCTTTCATCTGAAACTCTTATCTCTAAACCCTCCTCCTTCATATGGGTATGTTCTCATTCTTGTGGGACAGATCAAAGAGGAGAAGTGTAATTTTTGAAAGTTGAATTACTTTTGTTTATTGACTTGGTGTTCTATCATCATTCTTTTTCTGGCTTTTATTACCCTGTCCCGGATTCCCTCTCTTTTGATGAAAAACCTTTTCTTTACCAACTGTCAGCTGTCGAACGGCTGGAATTGAATAGGTCTCTGACTTCATCTTTTTGGCAATTTCTGATTGGCTTAAGGTAGGCCAAGAATGAACAAGCTCTGATACCATGGTTAAGTATATAGTGGAGGATAGGGAATAAATTTCATAGAGATGTCCTGAGAATCTCATGTTTGATGGACACTGCTTCAGAGAGAGAGAGAGGATTTTACAACTTGAAAAGCCTACATTGTTTGTGATTATGCCTACATTAATATCATAAATAATCATAGCTAAATCCCAGAAGTTACCTAACTTAAAAACTTGTGATCTGGGCAGTTTTAGAAACTTTGTAAAGGGTGAAAGAGAACACTAATACTTTGGATGCCATCACACAGTTTCTGAAAGTTGAAAGTAATGTTGCAGTGTGAGGGAATTTTTACCATTGATCCTGGTAGACTTATTTTACTAGTTTTAATAGTGGTTTGCGTTGTACAATACTTTTTGCACTGCAGTAGTTAGTGATATAGATGTAAATAACAGAATGCCCTTTGTTTCATTGTTGCACTTCTGTATTTTACTGAAAAAATAATGATTTACCTGTTATAGCTTTGAAAAGTATGAGTACAACATCTTTTGACTTTACAGGAGGCCAGTTTTCGAAAAGCTGTCAATGATGAAGAAGTTCCTGTTAAGATGAAGCATGTACGAAATCTCATTATTGGAACATTTACAGACAAAAATGCTGATCTCTTCTGGCGGAATGTCGCTGTTTGTCCTCCTATCAGTACAGATGTTACAGCTTGGAAATTTTGTCATTGCCTTCATGTTGTCTTCCGTGATGGTCACCCTAATGTGCTCCGAGACTCTCAGCGTCATATTAATCGAATCAAGGACATAGGACAGCACTTTGTAAGTGCTTTCTTATCTATTTTGTTTTGAAACTTGTGAATGCAAATCTGATGGCATGCTCACAGTAGATTTGTCAGTGGTATTATTTATATTGCATATAATTCTTCCACTCATTGTTCGATAACCTCAACTGTCCTTAAAATAAATTTCAGGATTTGATTTCTATTTTATGTAGAATTGTGTGTTTTGTATATTTTATTGATTTGTTTTGAAGACGTAGATTTGTTATATGTATGTTATTACCCCCAACAGCAACATCTCACCCATGGCTATGGACGATTGATCAAGCGGTACTGTGAGCTGGTGATTGCTAAGTTGAACTTCCACCAACATTACCCTCGATTCTATGGTTCATTATCTGTAACACCAGAGGAACTGGAATCCCTTGCAGAAAATGATGCTAATAATTAGTAAGTTTTTTGGATAAATATCTTAGAGTGTTTTTGAATAAGCAAATGAATAATTGAAAGTTCAGAATGAATAATGGAAATGTCCATGATATTCTGCAGAGAAATGTGTGGGCAGTAAGTCTGGATGTGCTGGTGAAAGACCTACTAGCACATGCCAATTCATCCCAGCATGGTTAGTTTGTTAGTTTAATCTCTTATTTATCACCTTACATGCAGTGGCATGGGCAAGAGACAACTATAGATATCCCTGGAGAGAGATGTGAAAGAATCATAACCATATGTCTCCTGCATGTCTTAGAAACCAAGTACTATATAGTAAGAGGGATGGTATATAGGGGCTGGAAGTCCATTCCTCCTGTATAGTATTAATTTTTCTAAACTTTAGGACAGAAGAAAGAACAGAGTGAGGATTTTTCCTCAAAAGCTTGGTTCCTTATATTCCATCACTAAGGCAGGCATGCATGAAAAGAAATATCTGAATAATTTGTAAGACATTTAGAATTGAAGTTACTAAAATGCACATGCATTAAACTTGGCCATTGTCATCAGTTCTACATTCATATGTTTTTGTATTTAAGCTATTTGTAAAATTGTTTGAAATATCACTAGGTGATTATGCCGCACACACTCATTCACTTTTGTTCTCATTTCTGGTTTTCTTTCAGCTTCGAGTTAGCAGTTGAAATGCTTGAGTACATGGAATGTATCTTAAATCTTTATGAAGCAGGTATGTAGATCTCATTGATACTTTAGGAGTGTTTTAATAAACATTTTTACTTCTCATTTTAGGAAAAGCAGTTGAGTAATCTTGCATCACCATATATCGCTTTTCCTTTCACCTCACATGTAATTTGTACAGCATCCTTTTACAAGGGTATAGTCATTATATTCAGTCTAACATTTGCCACACTTGCCTTTTTTGGTGCCACAAACATTTCGTTAAAGCATATTCCTAATTTCTTTTCAGGTAATTGACTTTAGAATTTTGGTATCACATGCTTAGCTGGCATTTAGCTTTAAGACAATGAGTTTGCACACCAGAATTCCACTTAATGGACAACTTCTTAGGAACCTACATTTTATTCATTTATCATACATAATTGCTGTTTCCCACGTCAGTGAGATAGCGCTAGGAAACAAACAAAGAATGGCCCGTTTACTCATATACATGTGTGTACATAAACACCCATATATGCACATATACATACATATATTTATGCATATATACATACACAAACACAGACATATACATATATACACATGTACATATTCATACTTGCTTGCCTTCATCCATTCCTCTCACTACCAGCCCCACAGGAAACAGCATCACTACCCCCCTGCCCCAGCGAGGTAGGGCCAGGAAAACAGACAAAAAGGCCACATTTGTTCACAGTCTCGAGCTGTCATCTGTAATGAACCAAAACCATAGCTCCCTATCCACATCCAGGCCCCACAGACCTTTCCATGGTTTACCCCAGGCACTTCACATTCCCTGGTTCAGTCCATTGACAGCACGTCGACCCTGGTATACCACATTGTTCGAATTCACTCTATTCCTTGCATGCCTCTCACCCTCCTGTATGTTCAAGCCCCAATCTCTCAAAATCTTTTTCACTCCATCTTTCCACCTCCAATTTGGTCTCCTGCTTCTCCTTGTTTCCTACACTTCTCACACATATCTCTTTGTCAATCTTTCCTCACTCATTCTCTCCATATTTTCAAACCATTTCAACACACCCTCTTCTGCTCTCTCGACCACACTCTTTTATTACCACATATCTCTCTTCCCCTTTCATTACTTACTTGATCAAACCACCTCACACCACATATTGTCCTCAAACATTTCATTTCCAACACATCCACCCTCCTCTGTACAACCTTATCAATAGCCCATGCCTCACAACCATAAGACATTGTTGGAACTACTATTCCTTCAATCATACCCATTTTTCCTCCGAGGTAACGTTCTCTCCTTCCATACATTCTTCATCGCTCCCCGAACCTTCGCCCCCTCTCCCCACCCTGTGACTCACTTCTGTTTCCATTGTTCCATCTGTTGTTAAATCCACTCCCAGATATCTAAAACACTTCACTTCCTCCAATTTTTCTCCATTCAAACTTACATCCCAATTAACTTGTCCCTCCACCCTACTGAACCTAATAACCTTGCTCTTATTCACATTTACTCTCAACTTACTTCTTTCACACACTTTTCCAAACTCAGTCACCAACTGCTGCAGTTTCTCACTCAAATCAGGCACTAGAGCTGTATCATAAGCAAACAACATTGACTCACTTCCCAGGCCCCTCATTCCCAGCAGACTGCATGCTCGCCCCCCCCTTCCAAAACTCTTGCATTTACTCCACCCCCCTTACCACCACATCCATGAACAAATTAAACAACTATGAGGACATCACACACCCCTGCCACAAACTGACATTCACTGGGAACCAATCACCCTCCTGTCTTCCTACTCGTACACATGCCTTACATCCTTGATAAAAACTTTTCACTGCTTGTAGCAACTTACTCCCACACCATGTACTCTTAAAACCTTCTACAAAGCGTTTCTATCAAATCTATCATAAGCCCCCTCCAGATCCATAAATGCTACATACAAATCCATCTGTTTTTCTAAGTATTTCTCACATACATTCTTCAAAGCAAACATCTGATCCATACATCCTCTACCACTTCTGAAACCACACTGCTCTTCCTCAGTCTGATGCTCTGTACATGCCTTTACCCTCTCAATCAATATCTTCCCATATCATTTCCCGGGAATACTCGACTAACTTGTACCTCTGTAGTTTGAACACTCACCTTTATCTCCTTTACCCTTGTACAATAGCTGTATGCATGCATTCTGGCAGTCCTCAGGGACTTCACCATGGTTCATACATACATTGAGCATCCTTACTGATCAATCAGCAATACAGTCATCCCTTTTTTTAATAAACATATTTTTTTTTTTTTTTCCCCGCTGTCTCCCGCGTTTGCGAGGTAGCGCAAGGAAACAGACGAAAGAAATGGCCCAACCCACCCCCATACACATGTATATACATACGTCCACACACGCAAATATACATACCTACACAGCTTTCCATGGTTTACCCCAGACGCTTCACATGCCCTGATTCAGTCCACTGACAGCACGTCAACCCCGGTATACCACATCGCTCCAATTCACTCTATTCCTTGCCCTCCTTTCACCCTCCTGCATGTTCAGGCCCCGATCACACAAAATCTTTTTCACTCCATCTTTCCACCTCCAATTTGGTCTCCCACTTCTCCTCGTTCCCTCCACCTCCGACACATATAT